>NC_057886.1:2907299-3124799 GCF_019740435.1 Gambusia affinis
GTAGAATAATAAACTCAACATATTTGAACGTAGAAATAGCATTATAACAGACAGATCAGCAGCAGTCATTGTTTTCCCAAGATTGTTGCTTCTTTGTCAAAACTCCCGCTTTTCTAAAAGTGGCCACACTAATGATAAAAAAAAAAATCTGAATATTTTTTTTTTGTGCCATGATACTCGCAGCCTTTTTTTGTTATGTATTCACCATTTGTCACGAACCTGCAGCTAGAGCCAGCAAACCTCGTTTGACTTATTAAGTTGACATCCAGCTTCCTGCTTTGACTTAGTGTGAAATCTATTGTTAGAAACTGTTACGTCAGATTCCCCGAGTCCGCTCTTTAATTACAGTCACTGAGTGGTGTCTCTTGTAGATGCAGAGCAGGTGGGGTTCTACGTTGTGAAAATGTTTTGCATAAATAAAATATCTATTTTTGAAATTTGATGGATCTGTTTACCAATTGCGTGCTAAGACTGGAGATGGAGCTGAATCTCATCCCTGATTTTATTTTAAAGAAATCTTTCCCCTGATGATAAAGGTTGAAGCCGACTCCAAATGTTCAAGAAGAACAATAATTCATGGCATTCAGAATATTTTTTCTGTCCTACTGCTAAAGCATTTGATTTTATTGTTAGAGATACCAGCTGTGCTCCCATCAATAGTTTTTTTTAATGCGCATATTAAAGTGTTGCATTAAACACTTTGATGGAAAGTATGCTAAGATATTTCTGTGTGTGTTCTCTGAAGACTCTGAAACTCCAATGAGGTTACCACTTATCTCCAAATCCAGAATATTCCACAGATGAAACCTGAAAGCTTGACAGGATTTAACAAAGCCACTTTGCTGTTATACTTTTAGTTCTGTTGTTCTTTGTTTAAATGACAGCCTGAACAGACCAGTAGTGATATCTCAACATGTATGAAGTAACATCTTACTGGAGTTTAAATTTGACAACTTTGAGTCTTCTTCCCTCAGTAACAACTTCTACACTTCGGATGTTGTGCCTGAGGTAAATGTGGTTGTGTTTGACGCAATGTTGTAGCGATTACCTATGGTGCATTCACTGTTTTTCTAATGCACATTTTGAAGTATCACATTAAAAAAGGTTGATGGAAATGTCAAAATTGGAAATAACTTCCTCAAAAAACGTTTTTATACTTGCTTGAGTTGGCTATTAGCTTTTTCAAAAAATTTGCTAAAGGGAAGACGGGAACACATTTAACAGCAAGTGCGGAAACCTTTTCTTTGCATGACTGATCAGATGTTTCTGCTGTTGGCGTGCGTTAGAATTGCATTTCTGTCTCTACGTCTCCAAACAGCATGTAAATTCTCCTATACTAGTTGACATTGCAGAACAATTACGATTAGCTATGGGGTTTTTTAACCGCCTAATTGTTATATTAACAAGCCAATTTTCTTAACACATCATCCCCTAAAACATAAAACTGTATGTAAACTTAAAGAAAGAGGAGTTTGGTCGCAATAGAAAGATAAACAAAAGAGAACAGAAAAAATCTGTTTTTGTGCTATTTTTCTTCACAACCGTATTCAGAGTTGCTGCTGCTACTTCTCTAACATACTGGTCACACACAACCACACCTTCTGTGTTAACTGAAGGCTAATAAATAAAAATAGCAGAAAAGAAAACAGGCTGAAATATGTGCTTTCATTTGGCAGCCAGGGTCTCCCAGCTGCCCGTTCTTCAGCAGCAGTAACATCATTCTTCACTATTGGATTTATCTGAGTGCTGCTACTGCTGAAGGCTGTTCATTGCATCTGTATGTGTGGACATATGTGGCCTGCAGAGATTCCCCCCTTAAAATAAATCAGAGGGAGTAAAAGCTGTAAAGATGCTTTCATTTCAAATATATTAACATTAGAGTTTGGGATTTTTAATCTTCCTCAACTCGCCCAGCAGACGCAAAACAAGGAGCGGACCGGGACGAGACGCCCCCGCGGACCCCGACAGGCAACGCCCCATCCTCGGAGTCAGATATTGACGTTTCCAGTCCGAGCAATGACCATGTGTCTTCTAACAACAATATTATCGTTTCACAAGAGGAGGACGAGAGACTGGCGAAAGAGCTGTCGCTCAAAGAGGCCGCCGCCCACAACCTCTCCCATCGACCCAAACGACGACGATTCCACGAAAGCTACAATTTTAACATGAAGTGTCCGACCCCAGGATGCAACTCCCTCGGTGAGAGGACCTAAACGCTACACAGTCATGATTCCTCGCTGCCCCCCCGATCAAATGTCATACCGCTTTAAATTTACTGCCTTTCATCTGCAAACATCCTCTCATCTTCCTCTTGTTCTCACCCTTCCTGTTTTTCTCCCAGGTCATCTAACAGGAAGACATGAGAGACATTTCTCCATATCAGGCTGCCCGCTGTACCATAACCTCTCTGCTGATGAATGCAAGGTACACACACGCATACACATGTTTGTATTTGCATACATATTAGGGTTTTGTATTGACGTGCATTCATTTTTGTTACTGCATTTATGCCTAACCCAGGCATTTTCCCTAACCCTGACAATAATAGTCTTTTCCTAACTCTAACCTTAACCAAAACCTAATATACACCTCAACTCTAAAGCTAACTGCTAAATGTAAACAAAGGGGTCTACCCTCTCAGGACTGGGCTTTGGTCCCCCTGAGGCCCATCAGTCTTCAGAAGGTTAGTAGAAATACCATAAATAGTCCTAAAGAGGACTGTTATTTTTTATTCATTTCTATAGTCTAGCCCTGACCCTTACCCTAAGCATAACCATTACCAGTGCATGCATAACCCTATACCTAACTATAAACTCACTTCACACATTAGTCCAAAACCTAACCTCTAACCCAAAAACAGCACTTCTTCTGGGACTCAGGTTTGGGCCCCAAGAGCAGCAGTCAGTCCCCACAACTGATGTGTTAGGACGATGGTCCTCACAATGTATCAAATACAAGAACACACACACACATCTGTGCACTTCAATAAAACTGAGGACTGTATTGTCTTCCATTCATTGTAGTAACTGTATTTATGCCAAACCCAGACATTTTTCATAACTAGTCCTAGTATATTTCTAACCTTAACTAAAACTTATTTCACATCATACTGCTAAACCTAGCTAGTAGACCAAAGTAGAAGTCGAAAAATATGAGATTCAGAAAAAAGTCCTCATTTATTACAGAAGACCTTCCTCTGTGGGTAAAAATGGTGAATGTGGTCCCCTAAATAAAGATATACAAGTAGATTGCACACACACACACTCAATAGAAAATTTCAGATAAATTGTGTGGAACTATGAAAAAATAGTGACACAAAGCTGGAATGGCTGGAAAGTACCCAAAGCGATACATTTACACATTTACATGGCTGCATACGTTGCCTTGCAAAAGTTTTCACACCCTGGAACTTTTCAACATTTTATGATACAACCACAAACTTCTACATTACATTGTTTGTGGATTAATGTTTGCGATCTACAAACATAAATCTAACATAAATATGACAACCATTCTCCTCGTTACTGAGGAAACATGTTGATGGTTGAACTGGTCCTCTGGTCTGCCATCACACCAAGTGTCCGGTGAATGAATGTGAAAAAAGCAAGAGAAGCAAATAGAAATTGGCATGCTGTAGAAACATGGAGGAGGCTGCTGTTGTGTTTTTGCTACGGGGCTCCAGACAGTGTTGATTTGCTTGACAGGGCAAGGCAACGACACGCGACAAGCAGTCCGAAGAAAGGGCGCTGTCGCATCGGCAGGATGAGAACAGACACTCCACAAGGCACCAGGTAATGTGCTGGAAAGCAAACATACACACAGGTTTGTGTCCCTTCTGACTCGTGCGTTGCTTTTGAGGCAGGAACAGCTGAGATCGCACCACTGGTCGTCAGGGTCAGAGTGATGACGGGTTACTGTCACTTGGTTCACAGTAAAATCCACGTCTGATGCACCTGTTTACTTGATTTGATAAGACAGGTCGTTCTGAATGTCTGAAAGGAGATTATGAGATTGGAATAAACAAAGAGAAAACAAAAACAATCTGAAACGAGTTCTTTTTACTTAATTTGAAATCTTTTTCTATTTTTTGGCATAACCTTGTGTAAAATTACCATTGCAATTAGATAAATATTTAAAACTTAAACATTTAATTAGTTTTATTTTTTTAATTGATTGGTTTAAAACAGCTTGCCAAGTGTGGTGTTAAAACCCAGAGTGATGGATGTCGCTCCTTTATCTTTAACGCCGCGGCTGTCTATGTTTAATCATAAAAAATGATTTAAAATTTTTACTGTTTTAAAACCACAACTTCTTAAAACCTTGTCATACTTTGGTACCAGTAATTGTCTGTTAGTGATGTACTAATCAATTGGCCAAAAATCTAAATTGTACCACATCTCTCCAACTAGCTAACATTTTGACAGGTGTAAAGGCGTGAATGTAAGCAACCTTTCTTTTTACATGATACCTCTAATCAGCCCATAATCTTCATCTGCGACGGCCCAAATCAGCTTTTGGTTCATACCAACTGTGTTTGTTCCAGGCCCCCACAGAGGGACAGCAGCGCTACAAAGATAAGGTGACAGAGCTGAGGAGGAAGAGGAACTCTGGCCTCAATAAGGAGCAGAAGGAGAAATATACAGTAAGCAGAGAGGAGACGTCAAACTGAATCTTCTCCACGTTGTAAAAAATCCCACTTTTCTCGCTATTTTTCCCCTCTTGCTCTCAGGAACACCGACAGAGCCACGGGACGAGCCGGGAGCCGCTGCTGGAGAACATCACCAGCGACTACGATCTCGAGCTGTTCAGGAAAGCGCAGGCACGTGCCTCGGAGGACCTTGTAAGAGAGAAAACTCATCATCACCTCCCACCCTTCCACTTTTCCTTCCTTCTGTTTTTTGTTTTTTTTTGTTGGTTTTCTTGGACGATCACTTCATGTCATTCCATGTTCATTTCTGATACTTCAGATGAAAGGGTTTTACAAGATGTTAACTGATAATGAAATATAGTAATAACCCAGTAAGTTCACTTCAAAAACCCAAAATCTTACCAGAGTATTTTTTGCCTGGTTTCTAGTGCAAATATCTTCGTACACTTGAAATAAGACAAAACTAACTGACAAGGAGTTTTTCTGCAGGATATGTTTTTAAAGCCAATAAATCCTGAGTATTAATTTTAAAAAGTCTAGTTCTACTAAAAGATTTTGTTTTTAAATTTAAAACATGAGAAAGATGTTTTGTAAAACTGTGCCTGTCACAGTAAGTAATTAACCAATTGATAACATAAATTAAAATGAACTTGATCATTTCCATTCTGATGATTAGTATTTCTCGACAGGCAATTTTGTTTACAGAAACATCATAACCTATTTTATTTACCGTTTCAGTTGTGTGGGTTTTTTATTTTCATTTCATTTATTGCTTTTTGGTTGTCGTGTTTTAATTTGGATATTTAAAAAATCTTCTAGTTCCAGTTCAAAGTGTTCTATGCTAAATTTAAAGTTACTGTTTTTTGAGAGAGCAAACTTGAATTATTATGTCGTCATCATTATATGACTTGGAAATGGTCTCAAAACAAGAATAATATCGATTATTGCAATAATAACAGGGACAGTTTGTGGTCCAGCAACTTTTATTGTGACAGGCCTAAAGGGAGCTTATAATTTTTAATATATATCTTTTTAAACATGTCCTGTCTGGCAGTGTGTCAAGGTGAGGCCCAGTGGATTTACTTTCACAAGCGCAGGATTACTGCTTTTGCCATGTTGCTCCTCTTGATATAGAGAAGAAACTATTAGAAATTTCTTTGGATTTATTCCTAATTTAATGGACACAGAGAAGAAAAAAAGAGAGGGAGAAAAAGGTTTGAATGGAAAAGAGGAAAGAGTAGATAAAAGAAAGAAGCATAAAGGGAACACAAGTCAAGACTCTTTAAGTCTGCATCTAAACCTGCAGAAAGGGAAAAAAGAAAACCGAGAAACCACAGCAACAATCAACGTATGCATATGTAATAATAAAAGTTAAAACCATTGGAACGTACATAGTAATACAAGATGTATTTAGTGACAGTGATATTCAAGAATGTTCACTAGAAACTAGACAAAACACTTGGTAAGATTTATTGCTTTTGCAGCGTTCAGATTTACTTTTTTATTTATTTATTTTTTCAGTCCAGATGACTTTCATCTATCCAAGTGAAGCTTAAAGCATTACTTCCTCATCTGACTTTTTCTTCCTGCACCTTTAATGTTCTTGGCCGGTTCCCTCCACTAAGGCGGTTCCTTTGTCTTCCCTTCAATAATTGAATCTTTGTTGCCTCCTCTCCTCCCCGTCTCCTCTCCGCCGCCTTCTGTCCCGTTCGCCCCGCCCGTCTGTCCCGACCCGGCTGCGCAGGAGAAGCTCCGTCTGGCCGGCCAGGTGTCGGAGGGCAGCAACATGATCAAGACCATCGTGTTCGGCCGCTTCGAGCTGGACACCTGGTACCACTCGCCGTACCCCGAGGAGTACGCCCGCCTGGGGAGGCTCTTCATGTGTGAGTTCTGCCTCAAGTATATGAAGAGCCAGACCATTCTGCGCAGGCACATGGTAGGGCACCCCTACTGCTCCATGTTTGAGTTAAAACTTTTGAAAAAATTTTTAAGCTGAAGTTATTTTCGCCGCTCAAGGCCAAGTGCGTGTGGAAGCATCCACCAGGTGACGAGATCTACAGGAAGGGGAACATCTCTGTCTTTGAGGTGGACGGAAAGAAGAACAAGGTAAAGCTTCACATCTGTAATCCCTTTTGCTAACCATTGTCAGTCAAAACGAATCGGTTTCATCAACCTGTTGCGTTCTCTCCACTCCCAGATTTACTGTCAGAACTTGTGTCTGCTAGCGAAACTCTTCCTGGACCACAAGACGCTGTATTACGACGTGGAGCCGTTCCTCTTCTACGTCATGACGGAAGCCGACAACACGGGATGTCACCTAGTCGGCTATTTCTCCAAGGTAACGCCTTCAGAATCCTCCTACTTTCTCACTTTGTGGAAACTGGGTCGCAATATGTTAACCTGTGACTTCAACGGCAAGGTAATTATCTAGATTTAAGTTTTTACAACACAAGGATGTTGGAGGAGTTCATACTAGGGCTGGTCGATAAATCGAGTTTATCGATTTGTCAAATTTAGATTTTTGGAAAATCTAGTTTTTGTTTCTTTCCACCAATGGACTGCTTTGGTTTCCATAGTTCAGAGTGATCTTAACCCGTCTAAGAACTACCATCTTGTTTGATAAGCCTATTCTACAACTTCTATTTATTTCAACTTTGAATTCAGGTCAACTCAAAGAAAGAATGATTGAAATAAAAACCAGTCAATTGTATTTTTTCTTCTGTTTTTAAAGAACTAAAAGGGGGAAATGGATTAAAGTTGTAAATTTTAATTCACACCTCAAAGATTTTATTTTTAAGCCATATTTCCCATCCGGCCCTAGTTCATACTGTCAGATACTGAGCCAGGGCACCCACAAATTGTTTTGTAATTTTTTTAATGAATGCATATTTTGCAGACATTGTACTTTTTATTTTGGGATTTTTATGAATATAAGCAACATGGATCTACTGCCTAGCGGACGTATCAAGCCTGTCATCGTCAGTTCATACCCAGTGAAGACGGTTTCCAGCCCAGGGGCCACATCCGGTTCTGTCACAGCAGTTTCCTCTCCTTCCACAGGAGAAGAACTCTTTCTTAAACTACAACGTGTCCTGCATCCTCACCATGCCGCAGTACATGAGGCAAGGCTACGGAAAGATGCTCATTGACTTCAGTGAGTACAAACACTGCTCTCATTCGCTGATCAATGTTACCTGGTTTTGGAGGGTGCCTCTCAGAGAATGTTCATCAGAACTGTTGTACGTCTTTTCTGGTCTGCACCAAGATATGTGCAGAGAATTCAGTTAAAAACAGCAACTTTCTCTCCTGTCCAAAAACAACAAACAGGCTACCTGTTGTCCAAGGTGGAGGAAAAGGTGGGCTCGCCTGAGCGCCCTCTGTCCGACCTGGGTCTGATCAGCTACAGAAGTTACTGGAAAGATGTTCTGCTGCGGTACCTCAACAGTTTTCAGGGAAAGGAGATCTCCATCAAAGGTTGGAATGTTTTTTCTTTTATTATTATTTTACCTTTATTTAACCAGGAAAGTCCCATTGAGATTAACAAACTATTTTTCAAGAGAGTACTAGCCAAGAGGCAGCAAAGATCATGCAACAGTTGGAGGTGGTTGTGATGTGCTTGAATGTGCTTGTAGAGAAAGACTGAGTACAGACGTATGAGTGAAAACTAGGGGTTCACTGATTGCAGTTTTCTGGTCAATCACCAATGTTCACAATAACCAATGTGAACATTGGCAATACCAATGTGAAAATTGGTATTGCCCAGATTTTTGGCAATACCAATCTTTTATTTTATTGTATTTTTTGTTTTGTTTTGTTTGAAAAGTTGCTATGAAGAAGCAGCATTCACTTTCTATGCACCACTAATCTGGAACAAACTTCCAGAAAACTGCAAAACTGTCAAAACAGTTCTTTTAAATTAAGGCTAAAAACCCTTTAATTTAAATCTGTGTTTGATTCATAATAACTGTAACATTGATAAATATAGTCAAAGTATATGAGCTTGATGATTTTGATGTTCTCATTTAACAAAATCTTGTTTCATAAATTAGTTGCTGTATTATTTTTTTGTACTGTAAACACTTTGAACTGCCTGCTGGCTGAAATATGCTACAGAAATAAACTTAAGTTCACTTTGAGAAGATGAAATGAAAATGTTTCTCATTTCCAATTTGCTCCGTCATGAATGAGGTATGTATTTAACTAATTTAATTTGTCCTTAATAGTACTAACAATATAATTGCTGTATTTGAAAGCCTTTAAAGTCGATATCCTTCAAGGGAAAAAGCACTGAGGTCACATTCTAGAGCTAAAATATTAAGCAAGATCTCTACGGTAGCATCTCTCATTAGCTGCGTTTCCATTTCAAATTTGCGCAAAACTTTGTTCAATATTCTGCTAATGTCAAAAAAACACCATTTTGCAATTGTGGTGTTTCTATTTTTAAAAAAATGAAATTAAAATTGCATATGGATAGGGATGTTCTTTAAAAAAAATATGCTACGCATCATCCTACTACCACTTCCTGTTGTCTTCTTTGTTGTTTCTGCCAGTAGTAACATCAAACTGTTGGTCACATGACTTGTGTGATGTGAAAAAAGTGTTTCCCTTGCAGTTTTGCAAAATACGCTAAAAAAATTTTTTTCTCAAAATTGGCGTATTTCCATTAAGGAAATGTATTTATTTTTGTAATTCTAACTTGCACAATTATAGGGTCAAATTAGAATTGACCATTCTAATTTGGTCATTTAAATACTAGCTATATTGGTACAAACCAATATGACTGGTACCAATATTGGTACCGATATGGCTCATTGGTACCAATCATTCGGACCTACAGTATTTGAACCACTGAGGATCATGGATTCGGCTGGCGCTGCTGACCCCACCACCCCAAACCCCTTTAATTTCTCCCTTTCTGTTGCAGAGATCAGCCAGGAGACGGCAGTGAATCCAGTGGACATTGTCAGCACACTGCAGTCCCTTCAAATGCTCAAATACTGGAAAGGAAAACACCTGGTTCTAAAGAGACAGGTGAAGAACTCGGACTCCTGTCTTTGCTGTAGTTTATTTTCCCCATCTAGACATTAACTAAATGTCTTTTTTTCTTCTTTTTCCAAAGGACCTCATTGACGACTGGAAGGCGAAGGAGACCAAACGCGGTAATGGGAAGACCATTGACCCCACGGCCTTAAAATGGACGCCGCCTAAAGGGACGTAAAGGAGCTTCCTCCTTCTTCCTCCTTCGTTCACTGGCGTCCTCACAGCTGCAGCACAGTCACATCTGACCACCGTTCATCATTTCTTTGGGTTCAAACAGTTTGTGTGTTGACTTAAGTGAAACAAATATATTACTATGTAAATTTTAAAGGTTTTTATTATTACTATTATTCCTGGGGTTCACATGGTAAAATACTTTACATGAAAAGGAACAGTAGGGAAAATGTGGACAAAGTTGGACCTGGATTTTAATAGGGCTTGAACTGATGGCATGAAGAAAAATAGAAGTTATACTTGGACTAGGCCATTAGTCCAAGTAGTGGACTAATGGCCATTACTTGGCCATTAGTCCAAGTAATGGCTTGGCTAATGGCTAGTTAATGAGAAATTTTTCAACTAAAATGGTTGTATCAAGATATAAATTGTGATATTTGGTGTAAATGTGAAGAACTCTTAGGGTGTTCCTATATATGAACTAATTTATGCAAAGAAAGACTTGACCTCCAAATGTCTGTACAGGGTAGATAAAGTTTTACACTTTTTATGAATTTTAGGTTGAGAGCAGAGTTAAACACGTAAGGATTTTCTTTATCGTTTCTTTTTAGATTTGGACCGACGGTGTCTTGCAAAAGTATTCATACCCACTGATGTTGACGTACTTTACATAAAACCTCCTCAGTCTTGAAGGTTTTGTAGCTTGTAACTGGTTTCCCTCCCAAGATTTCCATGTATTTAGCTCCACCCATCTTCCATACCAGCTTTCCCGTCTGCTGAGGGAAAACATTCCCAAATAACCCAAAAATAGATAAATAAATCAAGGAAAATGAATACGTTTTGCAAGGAACTATGAAGTCTTTGCATGCAGGATGTCTGAATCACTGTGTAGTTTGGTCTTGGGTCTCAGTGAGCACATGTGTTTCTGAAAAGTGAAACTAATAGAGCGCCGCTCGCCTACCTCCTCACTCCATTAGTAACGGCTACCAGGCACGCCTGCTAATCCAATCTGTGGTGAGCGCCATCGAGCTGGAGCCGCACCTCGATCCGCTGTGGAGATGCAACGCAGGTCGGCGACACGTTGACCTATGCGAACAGGTCCTGGCTGAAGGAAACCAGCTGGCCTGGCTGGGAATTAAAAGGACACGCCCTGAAAATACACAGCTTGAGAACATAGGATCTCTGAACAAGTGGACTTTTTAAAAATAATTGTGTCTTAAAAGCCTGTTTAGAGCTAAGAGTATTGCTATTTGTCTTTCAAATATCTAGAGAAACTCATTTACGCACTGTTTCCGATTTGAATGGGATGATTTCCTTAGACGTTGGTTGTAAAATCTACTGCTTTTGTTCCAATTACTGTGTACTAGTGAGGGGAGTGAACCAGCACTTCTTACCAATCTGCATCTAAAGTCAACATTTTAAATCCCACTGAATATCAAAACAGAAAATATCGATTTGGGAATATTTCAGTACCTGTACCTGCGGTGATTGTGTAACCCTTCATCTGGTAATGTCGAAGAAATGGAATCAAAAAATGTCTGTTTGAACCCAAAGCAAATAACCTCTACTCGTCTGGTGTCTTACGTTCAGTCTGTCTCAGCGGTCAGTTTGCCAGGAAGCTATAGCTGCCACTGGCCACATTCAGACGGCCCTCTGCTGTCGGACAGATTTTCACCTGGATGTGGGTGTGGCATCACCTCTTGCCTGTTTTTACTCGTTTCCGTATCACTCGTGATGTTTGCGGTGTCCGAGGCTGCACACGCTTGTTTTGTATCCTTTCGTTTTTAAAAGTTCTCATTTCAGTTTTATACTTTTTCTATCTCTGGGGTTTCACTACTGTTTAACAGTTCAAGCAACTGTTGTACTGTGTTTTCCTTTTTACCATGTGTTGACAATTTTATTTAATATTTTTTTCTAGTGGTTATTCCACTTGGCGTTTCCCTTCTTTTAATTGGACTAATGATATTATTGACATTCTTCTCTTGGGGGTATTTATATTCTTAACTGTAGAGCGTAAAGGGATGTTTTATTTAGTTGTATTAGCTTTCTTGTAAATATATTTATGTGAGACCAATGTGTAGATCTGAATGCTGAAAGGTTCTTTAGAAAAGGAGAATTTCAAGGTCATCCAAACCACCAAACAGTGACAGAAATTTATTTATTTATTTTTTACATTTCAGAGGCTTATTGCCTGCTATAAGAAGTGACAAGACTGAGTCAAAATGTGTCACTTTTGCATATTGTCACCACTTGTTACAGCTAAAAAACGACGAGGACGAATAGCATGATTGGCAGCCCACACTGACAGACCGAAAGGGGCTTTGTTTTATTATTTGTATCTGTAATTAATCTAATTCTATTTATCTGATTAGTCAAAATCTGTTAAATGCACAGTTTATTATTTTTGAGAATATGCTGTAAGATAAATAAGCTAAACCCTACTACCATTTTCGTTAGATTAGCACAAAGACTTTAAGCCATTAGCTAGCCAGGTTGTTGCTTCTTCTGCTCCTGTAATTGAACAGTTTAAAATATAAAATGTAGAACATATTTATGGGACTCACATGGGTCCTTGTTTAGAACAAAGTCAATCTTCTAGTTCCTTTTTGTTTTAGTCTTTGAAATAAGCTGAGCAAACTGAGTAGTTCAGTCAGTTGTTAGTTTAGTACTTAGCTACCCAGCTGCTAGCTTTGGTTTGCACTTTTTTTGCTTTATAGTTATCCTTACTTAGCTTCCTACTGGGCTAAGCAAAACCATTATAGCATAGATTTGTACTTAGCAACCACCAATCTGAGTGGTTGTTGAGCATAGCATGGTAGCTTAGCATATCTTTGTACTTTGCCAAGCTAAGTCACTGTCCTCTTGGCTTTGTTTTGTATTCAGCTAAGCAGCCTGAATGTTTGTTTAGCATAGGTCTGTACTTAGCTAAGCTTCCTGATTGATGTCCTAGCTTAAATTTGTGTGGTAGCCTAGCATATTTTTTTAACCTATCTAAGCTATCTCACTGCTGTCTTAGCTTTGTGCCTGAATCTGAGTGGTTGCTAAGCAATCTGAATGGTAGCTTAGCGTAGCTTTGTACTTAACTAAGCTGTCGTCTTTGTTTTGTTTTGTATTTATCTAAGCAGCCTGAGTGGTTGCTTACCATAGCTTTGTACACAGCTAAGCTAACTGACTGCTGTCTTAGCTTTGTCTTTAGTTAAGCAACCTGAGTGCTTACTTAGCACAGGGTTAGCCCTTTGCTAAGCTGAATGACTGCTGCATTCATTTAGCTTTTATTTTATTTACCTCAGTAATCTGGGCAGATATTGACTTAAATTTGTATTTAGCCTGCTTTACACTGCTAGCTTAGCTTAGTTGCGTACAAGGCTTATAAGTGCATGCTATCTTAGCTTTTAGTTTTGTAAGCAACAAGAAACAACATAAGTGGCTTGTGATGACATTCAATTCTCAACATCATTTGATCACAAAACATATTTTTTTCCAGTTGTTTTGTTTTGGAACTTTATTCTTTTAGTTGCTGACTTTTTTTGTCTGACTGTAGTTTAGTTGTACATTTTGTCGAGTGTGGTGTGATATATTCTTTCTGTAAAATATGTGAAGTTGAAGATGTTCTCACTGTTTCTTTGTTTCCTCTGTTCAGCCATATTAAGATGGCTGGCAGGCCGATCTTAATATGATTTTACTTCAATTGTAAGTAAGGATTATTTTTTGTGCCAACCGTAAAAGTCAAAGTACACTCCATTGGTTTAAAGTTGTCAAAGATCAAAAGTCTATCCAAGGAAACTCTCCACATGACTGTTTCATACTTGACTGTGAATCTTCTGGTGATGAGCGCTCGTCTTTTACAACAAAGCATAGCTTGAAGCTATTTTCTATTTCTTAAACCTGGGAGAATTGTTACCTTGTTTGTAACTCAAAAGGAGTACATCCTATTTAGTAGTGCTTTATTTGAATGGTGTCTATTAGACTGACATAACACCTGTCATGAACATGAAGGAATCTACATGGATGTTTATGATGTTATCATGAAGTGTCATTCGGCAAATAATGACGCCTTCTTTCAATGCAAAACTGACACATTTAATGGACTTTTAATGCATGAAAGTAAACATCCATGAAGATTCCTTCATGTTCATGACAGGTGTTATGTCATGTTTCTGACTTCAAATAAAGTGTTACCTCTTATTTTATTTTAGAACATGAAATTCTCTTTTGATGAAAAAAATAAGGGGTTATTTTTGTCAAAAATAGCCTCTGTGTTGAGCGTATCAGTCCATTATAACTATGGTGAGATATTCTCACATCATGTTTTTTGTCTGCCTTGAGGTCACCGTATCCCTTTTGTTTCTTTTGTATTGTGTTTTTTTTAATCCAATTATTATTTTTGTGCTATTTTTACCTTTTTTTGTGTTTGTTTTGGTTTTCGTGCCAATGGCAGCTATAGATAGACAGCTTCCAAACTTGTTGCAGGTCTTCACCTTCCTAAATATATATATATATATATATATGTCACCAAGTAAACTTTCCATCAGCTTCCATCAGTCAGCGGCAAGCTGTTGTATACTGCTACTATCTACTCACAAAGCAGCAACACAGAAAAGTAGCGAAAAGTGGCATTGGTATGTAGCTCAGTTGTATTTTTTGCACTTGCTTCGCCCCCTTCCACCTAATAAATGCAATCGTTGAAATAGATGGCCTGGTGTGTTTGTGCGTCAGTCTATTTTCACTTTGCGACAGGATCACGCTAAAGAAGGTCGACACTAAGAAGTCACTGGGAAATTGACAAAAACTTTCAGTCAGGTTGAGTTTACAGGAAACGAGTAGAGAGCCATGCAACAAAACTGAGGCCTTTTATTTTCACCATTTATATTTCAATGGACTTTGGTGCAATTTTTTTTGTCGTTTCAGAAATGCTTTGAAACCAAGAAATATCCTTGAATTTGTGATGGAGTTTATTGTTTGGAAGACAAGACAAATTCAAATGAGCAGAACAGTGCCTATGCCTGCTCAGTGTTCGTCCGTTCACACGTTCAAGGATTTTTCTGTGGAAGGTAACTAAATTATTCTTGGAAAATCTGCCTGCATGTGGATATTTTTCTCTTCAAGCCCTCCTGCTGTCTTAGTGTGATGCTCAGGTAGAATGTGGCAGATATCACCTCTGGACAGCAGGGAGGTGGGAAAGGGGGGAGTTGTCCCATCAGACCGTCGGTTTCCGAAACCACAAAAGAAAGCAAAAATATTGGGGAGAGAAAATGCCTAGGTACAATGGAACTGGACATAATGGCTGGTGTTTACAAAGCAGCCGATCCAAGAGTGGATGCAGTGTGAAGACAGTTTCCACTGTGTACTAATAATTCACATTAAGGGATATTTGGTATTTGAACAGTTATGTGAACAAAGGTTCACGTTCCTAATATAAACTCTAGAGCCAGAACGGGAATGGAAATGGTTTAGATCGCACACATCACAACTTAGTGGATGGTGCGGCAAATTAGAATCAGTGGCAAAACTTGAACATTTATGTTCGATAGTGTTTTACAGCAAATTTATACAACCTGCAGCTACTTCACAAAAAGGAACCTGTAAAAACGTTGACTGCCTAGAAATGCTAGCCTGTTCGAGACACATATCCTCAAAAACCTTCCAATGAAAGGTGGGCTGACATTATTGACTCATTGGCGATCAATAAATATGCTCACCATACTGACCAATTTTTTATTGGTACAACATTTTGCCAAGATGGTAATCTGTTATGGGTGTACACCACCTGCTGCCCAACAGACGTTAGCATCCAACCCAAAGATGATTCATTACTTTATTGGTGTATCGTTTTCTTCCCATTGCAGAGATATCTGTTGGTCTACCACATTAAATTAAACAAACTCTTATTTGACAAAATGTGAAAAAGTTCTTGTGATATTAATATGCTTACTAACAACTGCTGGGTTGGATATTTTCGCAGCCTGAGCTTCAACGTTTCCCACCGTATGAAATCAGAGAGGAATGAACAAGAAACCATGTGGCCAAAACCAAGTTTTATTAATTAATATGCAACAATATGATGTATTTTGCTGTTATGAAACAATTGGAACTTTGTTTTTCAATACCAAACAATGGCAAATTTGCTTTAACTAATCAAAATGTAAAAAAAAATAATAATTAATTAATTAAACACAAAAATAAAATACCACTGTGTTGCAAATGTTCACTTCTATAACATTGCTCATAATGTGGGAAATCACAAACAGATGGCAGATATGTCAGGTGTTTCGAAGTATTACCGAATAAATCCATTGACGGGATTTAAATGTGTATAAATAAAACGTCAACAACATACAGCAGATTTATGGCAGAGATCTGAATGACATGAATTTGCAGAATCTTGCATTTATTCACGTTCACTGCTGCAGGTGAGCATCACCGTGTCTTGTGGATCTGGAGAGGTACTGAATAGAAAACGTCATTAAAGAGAAGCTTTCTTTTTTAGTTGATCTTTTTTTTTAAAGTTATCTTCAGAAAGAGTCGGGTTTCCACTCTTCGTCACTGTCTGGAGGGGTGGGGAGAAAAGCAGAGTGATTTTATTTTTTTACTCAACCCTCGAGATCGTCCACATGAGGAAGAAGATTTTTACTCCGGACAGAGTGAGGCGGCGTTACCTTCTCCTAAACTTCTCCTGCCCATGAGTCCAACAAACATCTCACCTTTGTTGTTATTATTTCCTGATTAAAAAGAAACACGACAAAAGGAGAAAGCGTGAAGAAGAAAACATTCATTTCGAAGACATCAATACGACTAAGATGTGATTAAACTCACGTTTTCTGCCCAGTCTTGCTAGCGCACCTGAAATAAAATAGGACAGATATATTAAAAATAAAAAAAAATAAAAATAAGAGCTCAGGCGTTGATTTTTTTTATGTATTACATTTATCATTTTGATTGATAGTTTTACCTGGACTTCTTCCCATCAGGCCGTGGAACTGCTGGCCTTTGGACCTCTTGATCAGATCTGCCAGCCGGATGGTTAATCCTCCCTCCACTGGGAAACCCTTTGACACAAGACAGTCAGAAATCCTCTGAACAGGGGAAATGTCTTTCTGACTGTCTCAAGCAAAAATGATTGGTTGGTTTTATTATTATCTGCTCCCGCACTGTAAAAAGAGCATCTGAAAATGTTCAACTCTAGATGTAAATATATATATTTTATTTTCGACCTAATGTCAACCGATGATTGTTTTTCCTCTTTCTCTGTGTTACGTGACGAATGGAGACCAGTAAAATTTAAAAAGTGTCGTCGGACTCATGGCTCAGAACAATTCAGGACAATTCAAAATAGATCAAACGTCAACGACTGAAGTTTGATCTATTTCAACAATTTCAGCTTAACCTAAAGTCGATTTAGTCCTGAGGCGACAAAACGTTGTTGCCAAGGAACGCCACACCTTCACTGTTGAGTGTTTCAAATGCCACTTTGGTAGAAACGAAAACTATTATTATTATTATTACTATTTTTACATTTTACTTACGTTTCATACTTTTTTGTTTACTGGTCTTCCACATAAGACCAGCAAAATGGTTGCTGGAATTTAACTGATTTGTGAATCTTTTTTTTTTTTTTCAGTTAAATTTACATCATTTCTTCGTGGATATACTGAATAAATTCCACCCGAATCAAAAGTAGGTTAGAGCTGATTTTCAAGTTCAAATCTAACAATTTATTTTATTACTCAAAAACAATCTCCCAGCTTTATGAATTTTAAAAACAGTTTTTTGAAATATAGAAACAGACCAGAATTTACCATTATTAAAGTTAAAACAACTTGTGGCATCAGCTGTTGTTCAGCTGGACTGTAGTCTGCATTTTGAAGAAAGACTTTTGGATAATTCTCTGTTTGTCTTCTTAGATTTGTTACGTGCTGAATAATAAGCAGTTTGATGTGTATTGACTTTAAAATGTATAACAATACTTTCACCTTGACAGTCTTTGTATTCAAATTCTTGTTCAAAATGAGTTTTTACAGAAAAATAGCACAAGTCAAAGCCACATCATATATAGGATTTTTTTTCACAAATATTGTGCTAAAATTTAAGCACAGTGCTTGAACTGTAGCCTATTGGTTTTAAAATATATGTCAATACTTCTTTACACCTTATCATCTTTCTTGTATTAAAATTCTTGTTCAAAATCAATGTTTATATCAAAATAGTACAAAACCAAATCATAGTTGTTGGATTTTAATTCTTAAATATTGAGCTAAAATTTAAGATGCGTACAGATTTTTTATTTTATTTTTTTAAGATACAGGTAAAACCTAAATCGATATAGAATTATTTAATTTTTTCCCCTATAGCCGCTCGCGGGTCCATGCAGCGCCCGTTATGTTCTGAACATGAGCTGAAACTCGGATCAAAGTCCATAAACTCGCCATGTTTGCTTGGTTTCTGTCTTACCTGCCAGTTGTCCACCGTCCACATTTGTCCCTCCTCGTCCTCCGCGGACAGCGGAGCCCCAAACGCGCTGACGGTCTGCACCAACACGACCAGCAGTAGCACCGCCGCCAACTTCACACCCTCCATGGTTAGCGGTCAAAGCAGCAGCAGCAGCAGCAGCGGGTGGTGGTGACTGAAGCGTCGCTGCTTCGGACGCATACAGGGGCAAACTGATGTCAGCTGCGCAAAAACAGCAGAAGGTTGTTATTTATTTATTTATTTATTTATTTATTTATTTATTTTATTAGATTCTCCGTCTCTCTCTGAAGTTCCATCTGGAGTGAGGGTCTCTGCTTGTTCTTATAAACTCCTTCTGATCGCTCCACCCCACAAACCGGCGTGTTTCTCTCCCCATGTCTGAGTCATGAACCCTTACTTGACACAAGGCAGGATGTCTTTCTGTACCAGGTGAGTGACACACACTTTGACTCAATGCATGAATGAAGTATACCGAGGTGCAAATTTAATGTCAGAAAACATCATTATTGGAAGTGACAAGAGTGTATTTCTTACTTTCAGGTCTGCCTTCAGCTACAATAACCATAAACTGTGTCCTGTTTTGTTTTTATGTCCCATAAATCTACAATCTGATCTTCGGGTTGAGGTGTACGTTTCCTATTTGTCACGCGACTGACACGGTAACCTGATTTATCCATTCTTGAAATAATTTCTGCCACAACCAATGTTTAGAGTTTACCGTTCCCCAAGCTAACATGTTACACAGAGGTAAACAGTTTCGGCATTAATAGTACAGGGGTGAAATTTAAGACTTTTTAAGAATGGCAATTAAGATCTATTTTTCATCAGAAATGACGATAAATTTGAATTCACCCATTGTAGACGCAGAAAACCTAGTCAGATAGCTAGCAAGGTTATGTTAGCAGTGTTAGCGTTAGCCTTAAGTCACAAAATACAAGATGTGTGACTCAAACTTTTGACTGAAAAAAAAAGCTGTGGAAAAAATGGGGTGGGGGGAGCAATAAAAATAGAGCTGCTCATCTACTTTTAACGAATTTTGAAGCAGATGAAGTATGAGTGTCAGCACTGAGTTAAGGAGCGTGGCCAGTAACAGCTTATTTGCATTAAAGTGACTGAGCCGTAAAACTGTTAATTCTGGAAGAAACTCCAATTAGGCAAAATGGATGACCTGAAATCTCATTATATGAGGATGATTTTGGGCAAAAAAAAATTAATGAACATGTTTTGGGTAATCCATGGACCTACCTTAACATATCTAAAAGAAAATATAAAAGGTACTTTTTAAGAATTGTTTTTTGAGGATGTTAGGACACCCTGTCTCAAGATTTTTTAGTTTTTGGTTAACGCCAAAAATTTCAATGTATTTTGGCGTAATTTTGCAGCACTGGTAAAAACGTTAAAGGGTTAATAGAAGCATTGTGATGACTTCATGAAGGCTGAGTTTCAGAAAGAGCAGAAGCTTCTTAAAGAGACCGAGGCCTGATTTCAAGTTGTCAAATTTCTTTTAAGTCACATTTGATATAGATTTAAAAAAACTGAAGTTATTCGAGTTACTTGCCTATGTTGTAAAATGTCACTACGTGCCTGGAAAATGCGTAATACTGCCCCTTTAATAAAAGCCACTGAAGTTTTTTAGAACTTTATGAAATGTGAAAACATTATGCTGTTGTACACTGAGCTTCCCTTCACTTCCACAGTCCAACACCAGAGAGAAGAGCAAAGCTCCTGAATAAATTTGAAAACTGACATTGAGTTTGAAATGCCTCACAAAATTTGAAGGACAAAACTTGTAACGCACAACAGTAGGGCTTTTTATTTTCAATGACCTTACATGATTGGACAGCTCTCATGGTTGTTTGCACATCACGATTTTTCTGACTGTAACTGAAAAGGAACGCCATGCTGACGTGAAACTTCTGTAAAGGACGAGGCTTTTCATAGAAATAATTACCAAGGAAACTGCATCTCTACGAATATTCCCTAAGTTACTCCTTGTCTAGGTGATATTACCATCTCCTGATATATTACTGTCCTTTGTGTTGTGCCTCTTCCACATGTGTTTGCTCATTTTGATTTACAGTGCCTTGCACGATATTCATACAGCCTGGGCATTTTCACATTTTTAACGTCAGAACCATCCACTTCTCTGGCCACTTCACCCACACTGTCCCAATATGGATCTCTGGAAAACAAATATATTTTTATCTTTCATCCATATGAACGTGGATATTTGAAAAAAAGTCAACATTTGTGTTTGTGTTTGTGTTTGTGTAGACGCCAAAACAGAGTTTTAGGGTCCCATGCCTTACAGTCTGTGACAAATAATGCACCAATATATCCACATACTAGGATATGATTCCTAGTTGACATTGTCTTGTGTTTTAATCATTTTTTTACGTTCTAATATGCTATTTAAAAGTAGCTCAACCTATGTATGAACCTCTTGGTGCCATGTTTAATCCCTAACAGGAAGTTCTAGCTGTTTTGAAGCTATCTAAAAAGCTGATGTAGGTTTTAGCTTTGCTCTACACTGCCCCCTACAGGTATGGCATGCTTAAAACAATGCTCAAGGGCATATTTGTGTCCATTTGTGTTTAAGAAAACCTTTCTGTATTTTTTCAAGCCATGTGATGGAGATTTTTATACATGTGGAAGGTGTCTCACCACAAGTTTTAACCTGCCAGCATCACGGCCTTTATCATATTCGCAAGGCTGGTTGGAAATGAAGCGAAACAAAGCAAAAATAAAATCATAAAGTAACTTGTTGATTTAAAAAAAGAGACAGGAACAAAAATGAGGATATGGATGACTTTTTTGTTTTGTTTTTACATTTCTATTCCACACTTTTTTCCTACTTTTTCTTAAAATTTGGAAATACTTCAAAAATTTTCCCACCAGCTGTTGAAGTGTAAATTTTTGCTAGTCAACAATCTGCCAATCTTGCGTGCCAAATAAACTTTGTCACGTTAGAATTCAGCGTCAGCCTCAGTGACTCTTGACCTTTACGATGGTAGAGCTGTTCTGCGTTCCTCCCACTGCACTGCTTCACTGAGTGGGATGAATAAAATCCCGTCTAAGCTTTGGAAGAAAACAGAAACATATCCCGAAGAGGATAATTCACACGCCCCAATCAAACAGACATCTTTGCTAATACCTCACAAGTAAAAGTCCCTGCATGCAAATGTCAGGCAGATAATGACGGGCTCAGAGGATTCCTCTAAGCATCTGACTAAAATAACCTTTAAGATTACACGTCTGGTTAATGATTCTTTGCATCTACAAAATTTAATCTTTGAAGAAAAGAGACTTTCTTTTGAGCCGAAGCATATTTATTTTTACACAAAGCAACTGAAAATGCTAATCGCTGCGCTCTGTGACGCAGCAGGTTAAAAATGTATTAAAAATTGGGCATTTCATCAAGAAGAAGTAAAATACACATTTTACAGTAATAGTTAGAAGCCACTCATAAGGAGATTTTAAAAAAGTCTGTTTTATTAAAGGACACATCCTTTAAAAATGATGTTTTCAGTCCCTGATTTAGCCAACGGTTCCTGCTGAAGTTGTCTCTGTCTGTATTTTTATCTCTGATTAATTATAATCAGTCCAATGAACAGAGTTGTAAAATTATAAACACTGAGCTAATTTACCACTGGGATTTCAAACTTCAGAGCCAAGCTATGTATGACTCCACCTTTACTGCTACGGTCTCCGGTTAACTCATGGCTTGCTAATGCTAACAACGCTTTCACCTGAAATAGTTTTATGAAGTTGGATATTGGATAATTGGATATTTCAGTCTTTTTATTGCCTTTACAAATCAGTTATCAGAAAAATTTGACTTTTTTTGACTAAACAAAAATTAAAATAATAATGGAAAGAACACTTAAAACTGATTTCTACAAAATAACGACAGACTTTTTAATGCCAGAATCACTTTTGCAAACGGTAAATTGTCCAAGGAGGTGAATACTTTTTATACGCATTGTTTTTAAATCTGTACAACACTTTAAGGTGCTTTTAGTGTGAAGGGTGCTTTATGCTTGATTGATTGATATCTATTAAATCCTTCTATTGATTTGCTGTTAAGCTTTGTATCCCACTTTTGGAGAAGGAAAAATGTTTTTCTGTACTTGTTTCAGCTCATTTTTTTCACTGTGCCACAAACTGTTTTTCCTCGACAACTGCAAGTTTTGACATACTATTCTGGAAACTCATCTCTATTTTTCGGATGAGATATTTGAAATTTTTTAATTAAGCCGGCTATTCTGGAGAGCTCACCTCTGCTGTTCTGCTGTAAAAACTCTGACCCTCAGAAAGGCTACAAGGACATTGAATCCTTCAGCTGCCCAAAAAAAAAATAAAAATAAAAAATTCTTTCCTGACACACGCTGTTGTAGTTTAGTCCCAGGCAAACATTCGGTCTAAATAAAAGCTGTGAAGCCGTGACATACCTCTTTTAATTTCAGATGCAGATGGACTGAGGCAACTTCTGATGTCCTCTTTTGTGCTGCAAATTCTTTCTAATTTCATTTTTGATGGAAAAACAACACCTCTCATCGGAAAAGCATGAAAAGAAATTCTCAAACTCTGTGGTTTGCTCATCCTCACTTCCATCTGGGGTCAGAAGCTGACCCTTAATCATACTGCTTCATGGCTGACCAGTCCAACGACCACTTATGCATAATGTGATTTATTCTGATGACAGTGGTTTATCACTGTTTTGATTGAGGCTCCAGCATTATCGCGTGCAATTAGTCTCTTTTCAATCAGGTCCTATTGAGAATAAAAGGGAACGTTTTTTTTTGTTGTATGTTGTTTTTGTTTTTTTGTCTTTTCTACCCGCGGCCTTGCAGAGAAACGGAATGAGAACGACGGTGGACTTCCGGAGAACATCCCCCACTTCCCTCCCCTCACCATCGTCAGCGACACTTTCTTACTCCAGAGCCCTCCCGGTTCGTGAAACCCCGTCTCTCCTCCATCTCCTACGCCAAACGGACGATCTGTAATTGAGCGACTGGCAGCTAACATCTTTCCATCCAGACCACAAAGCAATGGCTCTGCTACAAGTAGGTAACATCTGAGTTTGTCTCTTATTGCCTGAATTCATTCGCAGTTAGGCAAAGAACAAAATTATGTTAGTTTGGGCTGCCAAGAAGATGATTAATTATGGAGAGATTGTTTAGTGTGCAGGGTATGTCAATTAGTTAAAGTAGTCCACATGAGCGAGCTTATTACAAGATGGCAGTAAAGTCCTGCAATACGCATCATCGTGTGTGTGTGTGTGTGTGTGTGCATTAAACCTCCAGGTTCCGATGTAATCAGAACCTGCTCAATGGTTCTCGACGCTGCAGTTGGGACTAAGTGTTTTCCATGCACCAGGTGCTCAGGTAAAAACCGTCCTCTGCTCCTCAACGTTGCTTCGTCACGTTGAACTCTGGTCACTGACTTCTGTTTCGTTGCCTTTTTAGCCTCTTTAAAGTTAAAGCCGTGTTGTCGCGTCCTGCAGATATTTCTCTGGAGGTTCTGAGTCTTTGCTCTCAATACTCCGACACCGTTTGCTGGAACCGAACCGTCCAGGCGCCAGTGGATCCTGATCCTGATCCTGATCCTGATCCTGACCCGACAGGTAAACTCACCTACAGCGGTTCTGACTGCCCACTTCTTCTCATCCACTTTCTTTCCCTGAACCTCGTCTCCCTCTTGTCCTCAGGCGTTCCTCCCGCCGTGTGGATCCTCAGTGGAATGTAAGTATCAGGGTAGGAGTAGCTTTGGGATTTTTCATTGTAGTTTAGCTTTATTTTGTTGTGATTAGTGACTCATTTAATACTTTTTTTTTCCCTCTACCTGATTAAAACCTAAAAAATAATCAGGAGTTGGTAACATTTTAAAAACAAAAATCCTGGAGTAAATATTATCAGACGTCTTTGAAAGAGATGACCTCATCCCTTCAGTTGCTGCGTTGCTTCTGCGGTTTAGCTTGACCTCTGAACCCGTCAAGCGTCTGATTGGTTGGGGAAGTAAAGGCAGGGTCGTACCGATACCCTGATCTTGCTTTGTGGAGTTTGAAGCTCTCGTAGTTCTAGGTGGTTTGGAGCTGTTTACCGTGTCGGTTCTGGAATTAGTTCATTTCTTTGGAAAGCAATAAAATAAAAAAACAATTCATTGTTTATTGAAACAGTACTTGAGTCAATTAAGTTTAATTGATTTCAATGTTAATTAAACTTAGATACAACTTGAAAGTGCATTTAACTTGGATCTGTAACATTAATGTGATTTTTAAATTAAAATTCATTTGAATTATTCCTAACAAAGCCAGGCCTTGCTGCATTTTACAATGAAGTTAAGTTTTATATCCCAACTATCAAAGACAAAATATTATTAAAATAATTGAAATCTGTGTTGCTTTGAATGTACAGTTGGGAACCAAAGCTTTTATTAATCTTGAATATATTTATCAGTATTTGCTTTTTCTTGAGGCAGAACAAATGAGGCATAACTCTGTCGTTACATAGTGTGTCTGTGAATAACGTTTTTTAACTGCCCCCCCTTCCTTCCACACCCAACAGACTTCTTGTCACACAGTGATGTCACTCATCCTGTCTGTGACATCACAGGCGACTGTCTTTGTATATTCTCAGATTTCAC
Source organism: Gambusia affinis (assembly GCF_019740435.1). Lineage (NCBI taxonomy): Eukaryota > Metazoa > Chordata > Actinopteri > Cyprinodontiformes > Poeciliidae > Gambusia > Gambusia affinis. The sequence continues at coordinate 2,932,270 of NC_057886.1, forward strand.
AGAAAAATTCATTTGCAGTTACAGATTTTGACCAGAGAGCGAAGATGGAAGCACAGAATTTATTGTTGGCAAAAGTGAAGACTTTGAAAAAGAGCTGCGTAAAACTTCAAGAAGAGAAGGAGCAGCTGCAGAAAACTGTAGATGAACAGAGGATTAAAATTGAACATTTGAATAGTTGCACCGACAACAACGCCAGAAACCTCCAAACTGAGAACGAGCTTCTTGGGAACGCCAATGAGTTTTACAAAACTCAAATCAAGACCATAACTTCAGAGCTGGATGATGCAAAACTGACGATTTATGACCTTAAATGTGACTTTCATACAATTTTGAGAAAAAATATACAATTAAAAGAATCAGTACGTGTAACGAGAGAAAAATTTGAGAACAAATTGAAAGAAAAATGCAAACAGCTAAACTGGATTCAAACATCCAATGATGATTTAAACCAGGAGATCGTGGCTTTGAAGTTGAAGGCTGACCGATGGAAATCCAGGGTGGCACAAAACCCTGAGGAGGTTCCCAAAACTACAGAGACAGCAGATAAAAAACAAAATGACACAGAAGAAAAAAACACAGGAGAGAATCAAACACCATCCATTTTACAAAGAGTTGGCCGAACATTTAAGCAAATGTACAAGTGGGGAACTTTGCGATATTGGGTGCCACCCTGGATCTTTTAGTTTCTGAGGGTTGAGATATATATATATATAGATATATAGATATATAGATATATAGATAGATAGATAGATAGATAGATAGATAGATAGATAGATAGATAGATAGATAGATAGATAGATAGATAGAGAGAGAGAGAGAGAGAGAGAGAGAGAGAGAGAGAGAGAGAGAGAGAGAGAAATCTTTGACATCTGCTGGTGTCAGCCAGCAGTGACCCGTCAGAACCAGGTACTGTAAAAAGCTCAGGCGACCACTGGAGCTCAGAAGAAAACAACCAACCATAAATTATTGGGCAAATATTAAAGGACTTAAGGAAAGTTACCCTCCAAACGCCATGTTACAACCTTGTCAAAGATGCATTAATAATAATAATAATCAAGGCAGCAGTCCAGATGTGTTTATGATGGAGGGATAACATCATAACATAATGTAATTATGTAATTATAACATAATGTAATTATAACATAATGTAATTATGTAATTATAACATAATGTAATTATAATGTAACGCTCCTGAAAGTCAATTCTCTCTCATTGTAAAAGGCCTGAATGTTTCATCATCCACCTGTTATTGTTCTGATCAAACAACAATGAACGTTTTCTGTTGTTTGAGGAATTTGTCATGTCTTGCTGGATTTTTGATTTAATTTTTTTTCTGTAAGTAATACCACATCACATCTGTTGCCAAACGGTTGTCATGGTTTCAGACAGCATGGACCTGCAGGGTGGGTTCTTGTGCAGGTGATCCCATTGCAACGTGTTTAAATAAGGGGAGAAAGTCGACTCCCACTTGTGCTTTTCAGAGAGTCTCCTCACCATGGACAAACTTCAGGTGAGGAACTGCTGCTGTTTCACAGCTGATCTGAGGCAGACATTGAATTTTATTTTTATTTTTTTTTTAGTGTAGGATTAGTGTTGCTGTATAATTTCTGTCATGTGGCTTGTCGTGTTTAGACTGGTCATCCAGAGCAGGTTTTAGTCTAAACCATTCGTGGCTCCATGTTGTGCCGTGAATGAATGTTTGGGTTTGACGGCTGAAGCTGTGGACACTTCTGGTTTGTTCTTAGGGGTTTCTAGACCTCACATGATGTCTTTGTGCGTTTAAGACATCTAGGATGTGGACAATCGAAGCTCGTTTCCAACGTTCAGCTTTTTCTGTCCAACATTTCTGTACTGGCGCCGCTGACTGAGAGATAAAACTTAGAAGAACTGTGAAGCTGATTTACAGACGATCCTAATCATCAAAAACCACACTGAGTTTTTTTTTATTTTTAGTTGATTCTTGCATCAAACTGAATGACAAACTGGATTTAAATGTTTTAATTTTCTGTAATTTTCTCCCACCGTGAGTGTGTTTGACTGACTGGTTGTGTGTGTGTGTGTGTGTGTGTGTGTGTTTGTATAAAAATGATCAACCAGCACTGATGGAACACATACATTATTATAGCGACTAAAAAAAAAACAGTTTGAGGCAAATTTGCGACAATAGTCCACAAGGTTTAATGCTGAATGAGTTATGAAAGTAGGGGAAGCTGCCACCACCCGTCGCCCGGAGCAACAGTCGGTAGCCAATGAGACTGAATGCAGACTGGAGGAGAGTCATTATTGCTGACCAAGGAGTTACACTGTCCTTTTCAGCCACTTCCACTTTTACCTTGGCATGAAGGGATGCAACATTTAGTTTACCTATTAGGGTTTTTTTTTTGTTGTTGTTGTTGTTTTACCTCCTTTGAATTCTGCAGAGCAGAAAAATACAGTAGTGAAGTAAAACCGTTCAATTCTCTGTTGCTACTTTTATGTCAAGAATACATCAGAGTTTGAAGAGGCCTTGTCTCGCCAACCTGGAAAAAGCCCCAGCTGAAATGCATCATCAAAAGCCTGAAGCTGCTTCGACATTTGTGTGTTTTTGATAAGAGGCTCGGTTCTGCAACATTCGCCGTTATACAGCAGGAGCACGGAATAGTTTCAGCAACTCGAGCGGGTCTCATTTGCTCAACTTTTAGGTTTGTACAGGAGAATAAACAAGTTTCTCTGATTGTTTTGGTTCTGGCTTTATGTATAAAACTCTTTCCTACAGTTAAAGTTCAGAACTGCTCAGACGGCTGCAGCTGTACAGAGTTACATAGTGTGTCTGCGAATAAAGTAAAAAAAAAAAAAAAAACATTCCTTCAACTCCTCCCCTCACCATCGTCAGCAACACTTTCTTACTGCAGAGCACTTCCGGTTCGTGAAACCCCGTCTCTCCTCATCCCGTACTACGCCAAACGGACGATCTGTAATTGAGCCGTTAGCTGACCTGGCTAACGGCTAACGACTAGCAGCTAACATCTTTCCATCCAGACCACAAAGCAATGGCTCTGCTACAAGTAGGTAACATCTGAGTTTGTCTCTTATTGCCTGAATTCATTCGCAGTTAGGCAAAGAACAAAATTATGTTAGTTTGGGCTGCCAAGAAGACGATCAATTATGGAGAGATTGTTTAGTGTGCAGGGTATGTCAATTAGTTGAAGTAGTCCACATGAGCGAGCTTATTACAAGATGGCAGTAAAGTCCTGCAATACGCACCATCGTGTGTGTGTGTGTTCCTTCTGCGGTTTAGCTTGACCTCTTAACTGTCTGAACCCGTCAAGCGTCTGATTGGTTGGGGACCCGGTATAATGTGTTAAACATTTAATCTCCATTTACAAAGCTTAGTTTGTTTCAAATTAAAGAAGCATTTCTGTGTTTTAGCTCCACTGTGACCGAATTTCTAACGGAGGACGAAATGAGGACAGAAACGTTTCACGGGGAGATTAGAAGCAGACTCCTAGTTTTATCTCTTCATTTAATTAATCCAATAATAAAGCCATAACTGATACATATCAATAAGTAAAACATGAAACGTCAACTATTTGAAACAAGGCTAGGTTTGGTTTGTAAATGAATGTCTTAAACTATTTTTAGACAGGAAAAACAACAACTTAATGACAGATTATTCCAGATTTAACAGACATTTATGAACTATTCATATATTTAGACAATTACAGCAAAAAATAAAACAAAATTAAGGTCAAAGGATTCAAATTTGTCCTCAGTCTCCAACACCAACGCAGAAACATGATGTTTTTTTAGAGTTGTGTAACCCTTTCGTTTGTCACCTAATGTGTTACGAACAGAAATAATGTGACTCCACACAACTGGTCCACAATCATTTAATTAATCCAATAATAAAGCCATAACTGATACATATCAATAAGTAAAACATGAAAATAAACAACTTTTAGTAAACTACAGTTGTCAGTTACATTCACAAAAATGATTTATTTATTTATTTATTATATATATATATATTATTTTTGAACTCACCTAATTTATGAACAGAAATAATGTGACTCCACACAACTGGTCCACAGCTGAAAACAATTTAAACTTCATTTTTACAGTCCAATCCAAACAAAACTTTATAAATTATATTTCTAAATATTAAATAATCTCTCAGTATTTTATTAATTGTTGAATATGACCCTAAGTAAAAAAATTAGCAAAGAGCTGCCTCTCGCACCTATCTCCACCAGCGCTCCTCAGAACTCTGGTGGGGGAAGCCGAGAGAGCGCCTGAAGGACCCGTTGCGTGCAGTCACTCATCACACCACTAGGTGGCTCAAACACATAAATCGAAAATCCCAAACACATACACACTATTATTATTATTATTTTGAGCAAAATTCAAATACACACTCATAGACAATTTTCTCTCTGTTACAGTTGACTGATGTCTTGTTTGATTCTAAATGAATCGATACATTTTTTATTCAACAATGTAATGAAAGATCATAATGCTGAATGCAACACTGCATTGGTTGGTGGGACTAATTATTTATTTACTTTTTATGTTTTATGGAGCAAAGTTGCTGTCACTTTGTGCTGCTGAGCAGAGCTGACAGCAGAAGAAGAGTTAACAGGAAGTACTCTGGAAAACACACGTGACACATTTAAGCGTTTGATATCACGAAGGAAAGCCGGAGTAAGTTTGGGACAAACATTATTATCAACAGACGATCAATTCATTACGCTTTCAGTTTGGTTTATCTACACAGCACCAGTTCACAGCTGATGCTGCCTCAAGGCACTTTCATAATAAAAAAGTGCTTTAAAGAAAAATATAATGTCTGTCCCACACTATGGATCAGCTCTGATTGAATCGGTTTGTGTTTTAATTCCAGCTCTGAATAAAACTCATGAACGTGACATTAAATTATACAAAAGTCCAGTTACAATGAACAACTTTGCACATAATTTATATATGTAAAAGTTACAGATAATGAACTTATTTATTTGTCTCAACTAGTTGCAGTTACTCACATGCATCCTACTATAGATACTTCATAAATAAAACATTCAGTTTTAGGATTAATATTTCAGAGCTCAGCTCTTTTTTCCTCCCTCTTCTTGAAGACTTCTCCGTTTGGCTGCTCTCTCCAGGGTCAGGAGTTCTTCACTCTGTTCTGCTTTACCTTCTCCTGGAGCTGGGAGAGAAAAATATACACATCTATGTATATCTATCTATGTATATATTTATATCTATGTATACGTGTAAATTCCATTCATACAGACAGAGCTCACTGCTTCAGGTGGGGAGATGCTCAGAAGTTCTGTATAAAACTCTTTCCTACAGTTAAAGTTCAGAACTGCTCAGAATCCTGCAGCTGTACAGACTCTGTGAACCTTGAGATGTTTTAGTAAAAAAAGAAAAGAATCATTTCTGAAATTTTTGTATTTAACTCTTTTTACTATTAACAAAATTGTGGAGAAAAAAAAAGATCTTTTGTGCCAGAACATCTTGTACATAGCGCACATCTGTGTGAGTCTCTGGGGGTCAAAGGGCAGTAATAAATCTTATTGGTCAGTTTACATTTGTTTATATACCAGCTTGGCACTTTGTTTTGGCTCTGCTCTCTAGGGTCAGGAGTTCTTCAGTTCTCTGGAATTAGTTCATTTCTTTGGAAAGCAATAAAATAAAAAACCAATTCATTGTTTATTGAAACAGTACTCGAGTCAATTAAGTTTAATTGATTTCAATGTTAATTAAACTTAGATACAACTTGAAAGTGCATTTAACTTGGATCTGTAACATTAATGTGATTTTTAAATTAAAATTCATTTGAATTATTCCTAACAAAGCCAGGCCTTGCTGCATTTTACAATGAAGTTAAGTTTTATATCCCAACTATCAAAGACAAAAAATTGTTATTAAAACAATTGAAATCTGTGTTGCTTTGAATGTACAGTTGGGAACCAAAGGTTTTATTCATCTTGAATATATTTATCAGTATTTGCTTTTTCTTGAGGCAGAACAAATGAGGCATAACTCTGTCGTTACATAGTGTTTTTTAATTTCCTTCCACACCCAACAGACTTCTTGTGGCTTTGATGTCACACAGTGATGTCCTTCATCCTATATTCTCAGATTTCACAGAAAAATTCATTTGCAGTTACAGATTTTGACCAGAGAGCGAAGATGGAAGCACAGAATTTATTGTTGGCAAAAGTGAAGTCTTTGAAAAAGAGCTGCATAAAACTTCGAGAAGAGAAGGAGAAGCTGCAGAAAACTGTAGATGAACAGAGGATTAAAATTGAACATTTCCCAACTATCAAAGACAAATCAAGACCATAACAATTGAAATCTGTGATGCTTTGAATGTACAGTTTATGATCTCAAATGCTTTATTACAATTTTGAATATACAATTAAAAGTATTTGCTTTTTCTTGAGAGAAAAATTTGAGAACAAATTGAAAGAAAAATGTAAACAGCTAAAGTGGATTCAAACATCCAATGATGATTTAAACCAGGAGATCGTGGCTTTGAAGTTGAAGGCTGACCGATGGAAATCCAGGGTGGCACAAAACCCTGAGGAGGTTCCCAAAACACAGCACAGGAGAGAATCAAACACCATCCATTTTACAAAGAGTTGGCCGAACATTTAAGCAAATGTACAAGTGGGGAACTTTGCGATATTGGGTGCCATCCTGGATCTTTTAGTTTCTGAGGGTTGAGAGAAAGAGACAGAAATCTTTGACATCTGCTGGTGTCAGCCAGCAGTGACCCGTCAGAACCAGGTATTGTAAAAAGCTCAGGCGACCACTGGAGCTCAGAAGAAAACAACCAACCATAAATTATTGGGCAAATATTAAAGGACTTAAGGAAAGTTACCCTCCAAACGCCATGTTACAACCTTGTCAAGAAAAAGTAAAAAAAAAATCAAATGAATAGTTCTGGATGGATCATTAACACTGAAATAAATGAGGTAGGAATAACTAATTATTTAGTCAGTCCTGTAGTGAGTATTTCTGATGCTCCACCTTGGTTAAGTGGAAAATCTGAAGTTGATTTAAATTTATTGGAAAGAGGAAGACAAATAGAAAAGAAAGAGGCGGAAATGTATATAAGAAAAGAATATGCAGAGTATATACAAGTATATTCAGATGCTTCTAAAATGTCAAATGATAAAATAGGAAAAGCATTTATAATTCTGGACTTAAATATTCTGAAAAATCAAAGAGTAACAGACAGGTTGACAGTATACACAGGTGAATTAATGGCTGTATTAGTGGCTCTAGAATGGAGTGAAGAAACCAGAAAAAAGAAGATATTGATTTGTTCAGATTCAAGTAGTGCATTAATAAGAATTTTAGAGCAAAATTCAGAAACAAGACAAGATATCATATTGGATATTAATCAATCCATTTTTAGAATTAAAAACTATGGATCCCGGGTTAAATTAGTTTAGATTCCTGCCCATATTGGAAGAGTAGGAAATGAGTTGGCAAATAAATTTGCTAAAAATGCAGCAAAAAAGGAAAATTCTGAACTTAATATCAAAATAAGCAAAAATGAGTTCAAAAGTAAAAGTAAAACTTATATTAAAAAGAAATGGCAGGAGCAATGGGATAGAGAAATCAATGCAAGATTTTATTGTAGCATTAAAAAAAAAGTTGGTGAATGAAGGAAAAGGTAAAAGGAATAAAAGAGAAGAGGACATTTAATCCAGGTGAAGGTTTGGACATCCGGGGTTAAATAGTACTTTGAAAATAATGAACAAACATAGAACAGGTTTGTGTAGATATTGTAGAGAGTCAGAAACAATACAGCATATTTTTCCAGAATGTAATAAATAGAATCAGGAAAGAGAGGTGATCATCAGAGAGTTAAGTAGAAACAAAAATAAATTAGATATTAGAAATTTGCTGCAAAAATGGTCTGAAGATGTTGAGTTCCGCAGCATTTTTAGCTTTCTTAGGAGGATTATGGGAAGATTCCAGTGGTTTTACATCTGGTTCAGACTCCAGTATTTTTTTTTTTTTTGCATTTTCAACAAAACATTTATTGTACAATAATTTAACAAAGAACGTTTTTGAAACCTCGACTCGGTTGATTGTAGAAATACATTTTACCAAAGAGCCTGAAATCTCTGGAGTATGTCTCTACCTACGTCTAGAGAACATCTGTGAGCATTGATTTGGCCAATTGAATAGGAGTCCAGGCTTTGACAAGACCATTGAAAGCATGTACATAAGCTGATTGAAACCCTCCTATTGCAGTTTGAGTTGCAAACTGAGCTGCACTCATCGTCCCATCAGTTCTGACCAAGTTTCCTGTCCACTGCATGACAGCCAATTCTTAAGGTGTTTTTTTAATACCCTAACCATGACTTACATTTCTCCACAGTTTTATTCCTAACCTGTTAGCTGTTACGACTAGTCGCTAAAGGCGTGGACCGAAATTTGTAATGACTGGATCTGATTCTACTCAGTCGCTAGTGTTTGTAATGTGTCAGCACGAAGAAGCTTACTTGGAATGTGCAGTAGGGCCGCATCTTTTTCAGCGATAAAAATGTCTGAAACGTTCCTATTGCTCCAACTTTAATTGCTCGATATTTGGCCAGCAAAGAGTGAATGGCTTCAATTACTTCTTCCGCTGCTGTGGCCAAACTACAGCCCTCTGTGGGGAGATTGTGATTTTAAAAGTGGAGAAATCGATCTCCATGGGAGAAATCCCAGACGGCGCACTGAAGAGAGATGAGAAATGAGCAGAATTGCATAGGAAGGCGATTGCCAGGTTGGTTCATTAGAAATGTGTTTCACACTTTTCTGATTTAGAGTTATAAAAACACCTTCAGCCCTGTATGACCTGGACACAGAAATAAAAAAATAAAAAAGTGGAACACTTCAGATGGTTTTGTTCAAACACTTTGGAGATGAAAATAGGATTTGATTTTTTGATTTTTGTAATGATGTTGTAAAATTAAATATAATATGACAAATGACCTGCGACAGACTGGCGACCTGTCCAGGGTGACCCCGCCTCTCGCCCGGGACGCAGCTGGAGATTGGCACCAGCAAACCCTCCCGACCCCATTAGGGAAGAAGGGTGTTCAGATAATGGATGGATGGATGGATGACAAATGACTCATTTCCCTTCAACTTGTGCCCTACGTGGTTTTGGTCTGACACATGAAATACAAATAAAACACATTAAAATGTAACTTTGGAGCATGATAAACGTGGGAGAGGGGTTTTAGGAGGTTTTGAAAAATATGAATTTTTCGCATGCTGCCCATATGTTTTCACATGCTCTGCCATGTTGTAGCTCACACAGCGTAATCCTGGTTTGACAGAAGACACACAACACCTTGCATGGCACCGTGCCATAATGAAATGAGTGCAGAGGTCCAGAACAGGAGGTGACAGGAAGCCGCCTTTCATCACGATGCCTGCTGCAGATTTAATCAGCTTTTATGTGTTGGAAAGACTCACCTCTGTTTTCTTCTCACTTGACCTCATCCAAGTTTCTCCTTTTCTTTACAGACGTCACTCCAAACAAGTACTGAACCAGGGACATAATATGTTCTACAGTCAAAAGCTCTTGACAAAACCCTCAAAATTATCAGTATTTATTGATACATTTTCACTCAGATAAAATCCTTCGAAATGTAGGAATACGTGTATATTGCTTGTTTTCTACACATTTATTTTTACCTGTGTCATGACACTACACTGAATCCTGATGTTGTCAAAGTCACAGTAAAGTTGCTTTAACTCATATTTTTGGGTTTCGTCATGTAAAATGAGAAATTTAGACCTCTACTATTAAGTGTGCTCAACTAAGAAAGAATCCCAATTTTATTTAAACATGTTCTCTGTGGTTTCCACTCCACCTTGTATCACATGCAACTGCATGTGATAAAGGCAAGAAGAAACTGTTCAAAGAGTCTGGAGAAGCTTTTTTTTCTTTTTTTTTTTTGGGTTCCCCACAATGACTGCTGCCTTACCAAAGAAGGTAAAACCAGAAACACACACACAAACACACACCCTGACTTCCATTCACCCTAACTCTAACTAAAACTCAATTCACACCTTGGTCCTAAACTTTACTCCAAACTCAAAATTAGCATTTCTTCTTTGGGAGCAATGAATCCCCACAATGTGATATGTGCCAGGAAAATAATTCCCACAATGCATCAAATACAGGATACCAGTGACGTGCGGTCAGCGGTGGCAGGTGAGTCTAACAGTCAATGTAAAATAAATAATAAATAAATTCAAATTGACAAAAGCAACAAGATGAATTCCTCGGTCAATCGTGTAAAACAAACTGCAACAAACCTTTTTTCCAATGGTTCAGAAAGTGCAATTAGGAATTCTAAATATAATGTCAAATAAATAATAAAAGTATGACATAGCTCACTGCACGAAGTATCGAATTAGACTAAATAGATCTGCCCTTATTGATCAAACACATTATTACGGCTACCCAAACTAGAATTTTTTAAAATTTTAGGACTGATACAGATATTAATATCAGATTGGTGCGTCTCTAATTTGTACGTATACGTACTAACGATTCACCTATCTCCTCAAAGTTGCCATTTTGAGCAACTCTGCTTTCGCTGTAGATTCTGCCTTCATCCATAAATCTTGTACACATTTTACTGCAGAGTCACAAAGCCGGGCTTTCAGGCTCCGTACCAACAAAACACTCTGACCGTCATAAGTTTTGTTACCCAGAAGATCTGAATCTATAACCCATCCATTAGCTTCCTACCTCAGAGGTCTCCGCTGAAATCCCTCCTCCTGCGCCACATGGCCACTGGTAATGAATGCCGGTTGTAAACCTGACTGGAAGTTTCTCCACATTTTATTATTAGATTCTTCAATCATTTGATGTGGGGCTACTAGCCATACTGACTGCCTGTCTGTAGGAGGTGTGAGACTCTGGAAAGACTCTGAAAGCCCTTAAAGCATAAATTTGTTCTGTAAAAGTCTCTTGCCTTCAAGTGCGAGATTGTCAACTATTTAATGAAACATGTAAATCTATGTTTGCAGTGATGCCGGACTAAAGCGTGCTTTGGTCCTATTGAGATGTGGCTCCTTAAGTGTAGGCTAGATACCATAAAACGTAACAGGATGTACAGATTACTGGATTTAAATCAGAGAGGGAGCTGCATGGTGCTCACTCCTGCTGCCATCACGTCTGGGATCCCTTCCGAGACATAAATGCTGTTCGGTTATGGATAATTGGTCCTGAAACGCTCTTTAAGCAAGACGGAGGCAAAAGCCAAGTAAACAACTAATTACTTGCATTCTTCTTTCTGTCCTCTCAAAGTTTGTCCATAAAAACACTTTGAAACTGCCACAAACAAAAAGGATAACTGGCTAGCAACAAGAGAAGACCCAAAATGTGTGGTGTGGATTTATGGTTAGCTTCCCCAATCAATACTTTGTAATAATTTTTGTCATTTTGAGGTAATGCCTAGTTCACATAGACTTAAGAAATATTCCTGTCATGTGTGTTGTGTTGAAAGTGATCTTGTTTGTTCAGCAGGATGTGGAGATTGGTCCGATCTAAAAACATTCAATCTGTTTGATTGTCTGTTTGGCAGCTGTAATTAATTCCTGAAGGAGGAAACATGTCATGACAGGAAACAATCTGATCCAAAACATCAAAAGACTTATACATGCTGCCGACAAAGAAGCTAAAAGACCAGATCTAAGCCAAAGTTAAGAAAACAAGGCAGCGATCAAAATATAAACAAATGAAACCCAAACACCACAGAATTACAGTTTCATTGGCTCTAGAGTTTCAAGTCTTCTTCTGTATTTCTCTGTTTTGCACATTCGGAGACTGACTTTTTTTTTTTCGTTTCCTCACAAAAAAACTCAACTCATGTTTTGACCCAGATTCTCAATTGGATCCAGGTCTAGATTCTAAAATCTGAAATCACAGATCAGACGGGTTTGTGGCTCTTTCACATTTTTGTCGCACACCCCCATCTGCTGGTAGACAACATGTAAAACATCCTGGTCTTGGACGAAGACTCTCACTTCATTGAGGAGCTATGTAGAACATATAGTAATGTAAAAGATGAAAATGTTAACCAATTAACTTGCAAATAATATCTGAGAAGCATTCGTAAGAGGGCTGCCTGTGAGGCTATTTGAACATGTTGAGTTTTTTAACCCTAAAGTTTTTATACTGCACTATTTCTTGATGTCCAGTCTACAAACCGTAACCTTCCTTTCAGACATGATCTGCCTTTTTGGACACATGACTGACTACATGGGAGAGTTGGATTTCTGGTACACTGTCTTACTTCTGAAGGCCAGCAGAGAGCAGCATCTCTTCAAGTTTGTCTGCAAGGTTAAATAAGGTTCTTTTCAGATGGGAAGAGATAGATGTGGTAAAATGTGAAGCCAAAACTCTTAGAAAATCTGAAAAATAAACCTCTTTCTTTCGTATTTAAATGATAAGCCCCTTGTTGAATGATCCTAAAAGATAACTACAAAGTAAACACCAAAAGTGCCTATAAATAGCAATCTCTTCAATAGGATTTTGACAGCTTATAAATAGCATGAAGGGAACTGCTAATTTCCTAACTAATACACCAGATTCCATGTTAGGCTTTGAGGATTGACAGACATGAGGAGAATTTTGATAGCTGAACCATTCAGCGTAGCCTCAGTGGTAACAATGTTATGATGGATCCATAAAGCTGAGGCAAAACAGCACCGGAAAACCACCCTGGACAAACAAGCATCAGATGACACCAAGGCTCTGTGGGGTTATGGCTCTACAACCTTACAACAAGACGTATCAGTGGCAATTACTCTAGAGCCCATCCGAGGAAAAAGTATGTAAACCTAGGAAATAGTAAACCTTTTCATTGAAATGTAAATAAATTAGGATAGTTAATGTTAGCATGTCAGCTTGTGATTAATCTAAAAAAGCTTAAGGCGTTAATATGAATCACATGACCTATTTTGAGCTAAAAGCCTCTCCTCCGCGGAGGGTTGCATAGTTCAAAGCAGTGCGTTACACGGTCTTGTACAGTGGTGCAATGCAGAGACGCAAACGCGACATGCGAGTGAAAATATGAACGAGGACTTGATGAGCTCAACGGCAGTCTCGCTTAAACAAAACACCGCGGTTAGTGCGGGCGTCCCACAGTCTGTAGACCGCGATGTGGAAGTCCGGAGTTCGAATCCCGTCTTTGGTTCTTTCGTCGCATGTCTGTCCCAGCTTCTCTCTGCTCACTTCCTGTCAGTCAGATTGTTGTCAAATAAAGCCAAATAAAAAATAAAAAAAGAGAGCCTACTTTTTGGAACGGCGAATTATCGAAGCACATCCCGGTTTCTGTCAATTTCGTTTGAAACAAAAGGTCTTCTTTTAAACGTTCCTGAATATGAAAACCTAGAAAACTAATTTGTTTGGTTTGAGATAATAAAACATTTTCTTAAACATTTTTCTTGAAAATGTGCATTTTCACGTCAAGCTTATTGACTAATCGTGATAAATCATATCGTTGGAGTATGATTAATCTGATTACATTTTTTAACTGATTGATAGCTCTATAATAAATACAAATTATTATTGTAGTGCATTTTCTGATTATGTAGTTTGTACTGTGTCTATAATAATAATAATAATAATAATAATAATAATAATAAACAGTAATAGAGCAACAGTCATTTGTATGTGAGCAAAGTAAGAAAATTAGTCACCATTACCACTGTAAGCAGTCTTTAATAGGTAAATGTGAACATAAATACAAAAAAATCTGTAAACATCTTACAGCTTATATTAAATCTTTTAACATGTCAAATGATCAGAACATAAAACATTCCGCATCCACCTTTGATTTAGAGCCAAAGTGTGCGGCGTACCAGTTGTACATTAACTGTTAATTCACCAGGACCAGAGAAAGCAATGAGAAACATTCATCACTGTCCATGTCTTACACGCTCGTCATAAAGGAGAGTTTCATGTCCATTTCCAATCAAAATCTCAAGACCATATTTCTAAGAACACGGTTCTTAGAAAAGAAAAAAAAATCTTGAATAGGCTGGATTACAGATCCAATCTAATCAATTGTCCCTCGGCCCGAGGCCACTGCATCCTGCTGAACTTCAGGAAATCCATCCTCAATCGTTACCTGCTGACAGTCGGGCCAGCATCGGAGGAAATGTCCTTTACACAAGACATGAAACTCTGCCATCAAATAAACCCATTTGTAGCCGTATCTGCCACATCAGTGTCCATAATGTGATTTATGTCACATAAAACACATCGACCTGAATGAAACTACATGAATCAATGAAATAGCCCTGCCTCGTTTGTCTGTGTGAGCTGAGTGTGTGCGAGTGTGCTTGTGCAATCAAACGTTTTTGCATTTACACACAGTCTACTTAAATATGCATATTGAAGCAACCTTGGCATTTTAAAGAGATTTAAATACTTATACTCTTAACCTTGGCTTAATCTTTTCCAGATCCTGCAGGACAGGAACGCTGCCAATGAGAACCACAGTCTGTCCACTCAGTCCTGCAAAACTACCAGGTTATAATCTGAACTTATTGAAAAATGATGTAACACAAAGCATCAAACAACAAACAAGCGTATGGAAATCTCTTCAAAGAAATTAGAGATCATAGATAAATATATGCACTGTATAAATAAGAGACATAACCATTTAGTTCCTGGTTATTGTCACCAGACAATAAATTGCATGAAAAGTTTCCTTCTTGTGCGAAAATTTATCTCTTAAAAACAGTAGAGATAAACTCAGAAAAGATCATTTGAATGAATCATTGTTATGAGAATTGTTTGTGTTTTTAGCCACGTTTTGTTTTGCTCTTTTTTTTATTCATCATGTAACCTCATGACTTGTTTTATATTCTCAAATTTGTTTACGCTTTTGATTAGTATATTCCTTAATGTGGTTCATTCAATGAAATTAAATTCAATTCAAAAATACTTTGTTGATCCTTAAGGGAAATAATGTTTCTGCAGCTCATATTACTGAAGATTCTTCAAAGAATTCCTATGTCTTCTTTTTTCACTCCTACTGTGTCAGTTTGAGTTGACCAGTTTGTAATTTCAAGTTTGACATCCTGAGATTTATATTAAAAAATAAAATTTTATTCCTAATTTTATGTACACTTTTGCTTAATTTCCTTTTTTTTTTTTTTTTTTTTTTTTTTTTTTTAAGAATAATTCAAAACATTCGGCCAAATCAACACAAAAATGGTTCTCAAGACATAAAAGTAACCTTCGTCCAGGCCGTTCCAGCGCTAAGCCCTAAATCTCTGGGGTGAGCTGGAGAGAACGTTGAACAGCAGCTCTGCTGGTAGCTTACAAAGTGGTGGTGGTGGAGTGCCGAGCCGTGAGCGCGCGCAGGCGGTGAGGGTGTGTGTGAGGGTGTTTGTGTATGAGGCTGTGGACAGCCAGTCTGTACCTGGCAGACATCAGGTTGTAAAGTAACGGATTGACAGCGGCGCTGAGGTAGAAGAGGACAGAAGACACCAGATTAAAATACTGAGACAGATAGTACAGAAAGTACATGTGAGTGTCAGGCTGAGAGTGTGTGTTGTTTAAGAGAGCGTTGAGTGCAACGTCAGCATAAAGGTCGGGGGGCATCGCGGTGTACGCCTTCATGGTGGTAGCGAGAGGGCCGGGACTTTGTTTGACCTTTTGGGGGCTTCCAGTAACCGCTGTCCTGTTTGGCACTTCATACGTTGCACCGTTGTGAAACTGTCGTTTTGTCCTAATTGTCTCCAGAGCGCCGGTGTTCGCGTCAGTGTGGGCGGTTGCATTTGTGTAGGCGTCCTGTCTCTCAACGCTGGAGCCGAGAGAAAGGGATAATATGGTCCGGCCGACGTGGAAGGGAAGCCAGCAGAGCACAAATGCCAAGACGATCACTCCTGGTGGAGGTAAAGATGGAGAGGAGAGAGAATTTAAGAAAGTGACCTGAGCTTAAAGTAAAACCTGCACACACATACTAAACTTTTTACAGAATTTCAAGAAGCTACTTCTTTTAAAAAAAAAGTAATCTTTTGTACATATTTTACCTGTTGACACCAACAGGTAAAATATGTGCATAAAAGTAGCACTGACAAGTTATAAATAACTTGTTAGCATTGTGACAAGCTAACAAGTTGCTAGCAGTTATAGATTGACCTTGAATTAACATTTCCCTCCGATGTTTGCATGAAACCAAAACTAGAGAGCTATTGTCAGCATTTAATGTGACAGGATGGGATTTGATTTCATCTGTACTTCAAAACACAAGATGAAAGAGGAGAACTCATCGTTGAGTTGTTGCCCATTTCTGCTGATCGAGTTAAGAAACAGAGATTAACAATCAGACTTGTCAGAAACATTCACTTCGAAATGATTAAAGAAGTCTCCACATTACAGAGTGTGGCAGGGTTTGGAGAAATCAGTTAAAAAGAAAGGACAATGAAAGACAAACAGAATAAAAAAAGAAATCACTGTAAGTGTACTGCAACTTGCTAACTGTTACCTGCTAGCAACACCAAAATTAGCATCTACCTTGAAGTTTCATAGTGTGTCCAATGGGGTAAACATCCCTGCAGTTTGACAGCAGAGTTGGAGGTCATTGGAGTTATGAAACTCCAATGTAGATGCTAACTTTAGTGTTGCTAGATTGAGCAACCAGTCAGAACGGCTTTACTGGACACTGTGGAGTTGACCTGGAAACCCTTCACTAACAAGGAGCATTCAGAGAAGTCTGAATGTCTATAGTCTGCCAATTAAGCCTCATGACTGAAGTTTTCATTGTGATGCTTTATCTATGACCAAAGACAATGTTTCACCAGCATAATACAATTGACTTTGCTTCTCACTCGTCTTGCTCACTCAGTGCATATCTTCAAGATATTTATATCACAAATTCATACATTTCTCTCACTCATAATGGACTCTTTAGCTTCACATAGTTTGAAGGTTCATGGCAAGGCACTCACCTAACATCTTCACTGTGCTTCGGTGACTCTGGTCTCTTCTGCTGCTCTTTGGGCGGAGCCACAGTGTCCGTCCAATGAGGGTGTACACCAGGCCGAGGATGCAAAGGGGCACCAGGAAGTACAAGTTGGAGAGAATCATCATGGTGGACAAGAGACCTGAGGAGATGGCGTAGTGTGTACAGCGGCACTCCTTTCTGTCGATCTCTCCGCCACGGCTTGCATCGGCTCTCTCCTCGCTTCCTCCCCCCTCATCTTCTTTCTTTTTGTTTTGCTGATCTTTCTCAAATTCCACCTTCCTTTTCTCCTCATTTGGCTCCTCGGCTTCTTCTGTTTTGTCTTTAATGTCCTCTGGTTTCCATTCAGTTCCCTCTTTTGATTCGCTGTTTTTGTCGTCAAGCCATATAAAGTCTGTGAGGTCTTCACCCCATCCTTCTTTCTCCTTCTCTCCCAACTTTATTTCCTCCAACCGTGGATCCAGCAAAGCCATGACTGCGCCTCCTCTCTCCACTCCGCTCATCATTATCCCTCCCTGCTCTTCCTCTCCGCCCAGCCGGCCCACATCCTCCCTCCACTGGTTGAGCCCAAACTCCTCTCCCCCGACGTCCTCCACTCCGACCATAATCAAGACGGGCGACGCGCTGACAGCCGCGCCCAGCCACAGGCAGCTGATGATGACCCTGGTTCTGCGGCGCGTCACGACCGTCTTGGCTGTGATCGGCCAGCACACCGCCACGTACCGCTCCAGGGAGAGGAAGGTGATGTGGAGGATGGTGCAGAAGGTGCAGCACTCTGAGAGGAACATAGTCAGCTTGCAGGCAAGGTCTCCCAGGGGCCACGGTCTGGGTCTCCAGAGCTGGAGGAGACAGAGGAACACGTCCGATTAGCCGATACGTTGATGAATATGTGGACGTGGAAGGGAAAGATGAAGAAGAAGAGAATAAGGGAAAAAAAGATGGCATACAATTGTCTTCCACCTAGTTTGGGCTGATATAATTAAATTCAGTTTACTTATACAACCCAAATTCACAACGTCATCTCAAGATGCACATCGTTGACTTTACGGTCAGAATGTACTGTAGTGGCAGCGGAAAGGAAGACTTCCCTTTAGCAGGAAGAAACTTCCAGCAGAACCTGGATCAGTGGAAGCGGGCATCCGGGGGGTCATTCCCTGAAAAGGTTCGATTAGTTACCTTCAGAGCTAACTTGGTAAAAGAAACCAGCCCCTTGTTCAACACTTGGTCGGGACAGCATGTATTGAAAATAGATGTTCAGGGAGGCTCTCTATTCAATCTATCAGGGGACTCTGCACAAACATTAGTCTGTACGTGTACAAGGCTGGCTCGGATTAATGCCAATAGACTGGCATTCACTTCTGCTGTAAATGCAGACAAATTTGGGAAAGAATTTGTTCTGGTTTAAAAGTTTGCATTACTTTAGTTTGTCTATGGGGCAATGTATTCATTAAATCAAAATGGACTTTAATGGGTATGAACATTTTTGCCAGGTTTTGTGATTATTTCACTGGTACAGAAGAAATAAAAGAGTGTTTCAAGACCACTGTGAGTGTAGCACAACGCCGGAAAGAAAGAAAACCTCATTCTGAAGGGTTCTCCGTGAGAGGACAGCAGCAATAACTTGTTTAGGCAATCATCACTGGGAAGATTGAGATTTGCAACCTGAGCAACGTGGTCTCTTCCTTTCTCTCAAACAGGAAGGATGCTCCTTAAGAAAACAAAAACATTTCACGGCGTGATTGTGGCTGCATGTAGACGGGACTGAGTTCTCCCTGAGTGTACCTTGTACAGATCCAGAGGGAGCAGAAGGAGAATTAGCAGGTCGCTGACGGCCATGCTGCTCAGGTACAGATAAGTCGAGCTCCTCATGTGCGGACGAAGCCACACCACAAGTATGGTCAAGATGTTCCCAAGAAGACCGAATAACATCAGTGGGATATAAACCATCGTCACGCAAACTGGAACAAGAACATAGATTGATGTGTTTTAGAAGAACTAGCCTTTTTGTAGTTCTGAATGTTCAGATTGGGTTTTTAGCCGAGACTTTTGGAAAACAAACAAACAAACAATAGACCAACAAATGATGAGCATACAAGCTGTAAGTGATGTTGTATAATTAAAATGGCTCAAATTTTGAATCCAATAATAAATCAATAAATAATCAATAAAGCAACAATATCACCTTAAGAACTACAAAACTACAACAATTTTCAAAGTTCTCATATATTTCTTTAAATGATTGTCACACTTTGCATAGTGATAATATATTTGCTCCAAAAACATTTCATGCTTGCACCTAATGTGATGGGATGATAAATGACTGGAACAAAAAAAGGGAAAAAAGTAAAATGTCAGGAATATGTGGGTTAATCATAATTATGAAGCCCATGTCTTTATGTTCATAAAAAAGATTTTAATCTAAAATTCTATGACATATTTTTTAGATTGGAATAATTTTAAGATCTTAAAAGTCCACTTTAGTCTTAGTCCTTCTCAGACTAGCCATTAGCTTTAGCCTAACGGACCATCCAGGATTTAAACAAAATGACGATTTGACAAAGAAAAAATAAACAACAATGGAAATCATTTGAGAATATTGTGACTGGCTAACCAATGTTTTCCTAGAGTCTGAATTTTGTTTGATATTCTGCGGTTTATAATCTAAAAGACGAAAGAAAGTTGCCTAGTTGCTGGGTTCTTTCCGTTTGACGTTGGTGGGTCTACTCATCTAAATTTGTCTCTGGAAGCACAGAGGAACCCTTTGTCACTTTGAAATATTTCATGTGGGAGGATTTTTGGGAAAATGGAAAATATTACATGAAGATGTGAGAGTAACAGATAGAATACAGATGATTTGTTATCACTGGGAGAATACAGCTGCTAACGGCTGCTACACGCTGCTAACGGCTGCTACAAGCTGCTAACGGCTGCTACACGCTGCTAACGGCTGCTACAAGCTGCTAACGGCTGCTACACGCTGCGCTACAAGCTGCTAACGCTGCGCTACAAGCTGCTAACGCTGCGCTACAAGCAGTTGGCTCTAAACTAAACAACTACTTTGCTATTTTATTAGTGAGTCAGCACTTCATTTTTTCCAGTTCAGAATCTAAAATACTTGGACTCAACATGAACTGTATTGTCCAAGTATGAGCAGGGGGATTGAAAATGCAGTTTTATATTTGTGAAAATTTTATTTTTAAAAAACTAAACAAACAAATAAAATAAAGAGAAATTAAAAACTAGAACAACCAAAGTTTGTTGCGTGTATGGAAACAGCAACATTAACGTTAGTTACACTGAATACTGATTACACGTTCCTTAACATACAGTTTTACAATTTGTGAAATCTTCACTCTGAAAACTGAAAACAAAAACTAACTGATTTCCCTCCAAGGTTTGCTCAAATCTCCTCTTGTTACCCATTAATCTTTCTTGCGTCTACAACCAGATGACTGATTAATGACTGAACTGACAGGGGATTGTCTGAATTGCCTAAAAATCATCCAGCAAAATTTGACATATTCTTTGAAAATAGCAATCAGTTCCTCTCTGTCCAAAGTGGACAGTGAAATGTAACGATGACAATAAACCCAAAAATCTAGCTAACTTTTGTTGAGGGACAAATTCAATCTTTTCAAAGTATCTATCTTTTCTCTAATCCATTCTAATTGTGCTCAGAAGTGAAAATAATCAAAATATTTTTCATAGCAGCTTGTATTGCTTCTAATTTTTACCTAAAGTCAGAAAGACTTTAGGTTAAAAGTCCTAAGATAGTCCTCAACTTTAGTTGAAATTCCTTAGAATACATAAAACTTTGCTTGTTTTGTTTGTTGTTTTTTCTACCTACCTAACTCAATCAGTCCAAACATGGGTTCCTCCCAGTAGCAGTCCTGGGTTCTGCAGTCCTCCTGGAGCCTTGATGCTAAGCTGCAGTTTTTGCCTTCACAGCCACTGCTCATGTCTTCCAAGTCTGCCAGATCCATGCTGATGCGCAGGCAGGGTTGAACTGGCAGGAAGAGGCAGAGGGGAGCAGTATGTCCCCCAGGATACGGGCAGCAGAGGTGACGCACAGCGATGGATTTCCTATGACACTCGATGGCCACCAGCCGTGAGGAGGGAGAGCTTTCTGGGCAAAAGGCAGGGAGGAAAAAAAACAGAAAACACCAAAACTCATTTGTTTCACATCACCTACTGTCATGCATTCAAAACATGAGATAAGTGAGCAAATGGAGGAAATAGTGTGTGGCATTTTACATTTTAAGCACCAAACTTAAAATTACACATAAAGGAGGAAAGCTTTTTTATTTTTCCATATTTTTAGGTGAACCTTCCCACTGAATGGTGCAATATGGCTTTTCAGTAAAATTCATTGATAATAATTAGGACTAAAACCTGTTAATTTATGCTTCAAATACAGTTTTCACCTAAACTTCCACCCTATTGTTTACAAATACATATTTTAAATGGTATTATAATATGTTCACTGACTGAGAAGAACTTCAGCATTGAAAGGGGCGAGCTGACTGTGATCGTATGAATTTACGTCATTAATAACTAATCTCAACTTTAACATAAATAACAATGAGAGAAAATCAAGTTGGTAGTTAACATCAGTCCAGCACCATCTGCCCTTAAACATTAAACAAAATATAATAAATAACCCTAAAAACAGAACAATAGCTCCCAATGAACAGCTGACAGCAGTTTACTGTTGTAAAATAAATGGATAACATTTTAGCTCATTTAAATGCATGTACAAAACATGGCAAAATTACACACGAAACACTGTATTTAGTTAAATTTGTCTAAAATATGTGTTCAAATGTAATAAAGAGAACAGAGAGCTGATCCTGATCATACCACAGTTACAAACGGGAACAGAAGAAGGGGACGAGCTGTCAGTTACTGGTTGCTAAGGTAACCACCAACTGTCAAAAGAAGTGCGCTCTTTCCTCCTGCGGCGCTGACCGTCACAACCGCATGCGCAAATGCGGCTCTCTTTTTTCCGCTTTGAGTTACCGTGACAGCTAGAAAAGACAAAGTCGTATTTCAGACGAAAATAAAGCAATACTGTGCACTTTGTTCTCTTCCTAATATAATGGGATTTTAAATTTTCATGGATTTCTAAGCGGTCCTGAATTAAGAAAATGGTGGCTTGTAAATATTCGTCGCTACCAGTTAAAGCTAACGCTGCACAGCAAAGTTTGTAGCCTTCACTTCACTCTGGAGCAGCTTCTTCAGCCTAAAGACGAAGGTAAAGGAGCCGTCCCTGAGTTATTTCCATGGGATTACTTCTGTATTCAGCCTGAAAGAGCGAGTTTATGGGAACAACAGAGCAGACCAGAGCCAGACAGCCGAGCAACTGATCCGCCTGTACACACTGCTGTAAACACCGTCCTGCTTCACAAGAAGCATGCAAAACTAATACAACGAAATAACACGGAGACCTTAATGAACACGGCCATATTTTTTTTAAAGCAACAACTTTGAACCTGAACAATCAGCTGAACTAGAACTCTGACACCAGTGCTGCGACATGCAAAGAGCCCTAAATAAATAAATATATCTATAAAACTAATTTTAACTACTGTATTTACTGAAATTACTAAAAGATTAAATAATGTATTTACTAAAATGCGCTGTGCATACTTACGTTTATGAGATACATTTAAATTTGCATGTTCAATTTTCACCATTTTTATTACAGAGCTTTTATTATTAAATATCCTCATCACCATCATTGTTACTATTACTATTTAAAAAAATAAATCCTAATGCAAATTGGATGTAGTGGCGATTGTTTGCCAAACCATCCATCCAATAAAAGTTCCATCAAGGCTCCACTGAGGCTCTGGGGTCAAGATTCTGTATGCAGGCAAAAGAAGGTTCGATGTCCAAACTTGTTGATTGTTCTGGATGGGTTTTTTTCCTATTTCAGCAAACAATTACAGATTCAAACTTTCTTTTGTCCTCATGCTACCTTTCTTGCTCTGGTAAAAACCATAGGCCCCAAATCTAAATGCCTGCTGGTCCTTTACCAGGGCCCTGCACTTATAGAAAGTGGACTGACCCACATTACTTCCTGTCTTACTTAGAAAAAATAAATAAGAAAAATAATAAAACAAAAAATAAATAGAATCAACAATTATTAACCTGCAAATAAATTCTGTAAATAACACAAATATATATATAAATTTAAGAATTAACTGACAAAATTCAAATGGATAAAGAAATAAAAAATAAATAGCTCCAACATTGGAAATATCTTTAAGAAAATACTTCTGTTTTCTACGTCATTATTTAGAGCGGGCAGAAGAGGGCGCTGTTTCAACTTAACAAACTCGCTTCTATTGTGCCTGCTGTAGAAGAAGATCTACTTGCGACTCAAAATGGCTTTGTCTGCTTCTCTGAGAGGCAGGAGTGTCTTAGCAGGTTTGGCTTTTATCACCTTTTGTGCGCCGTTATGATATTATGGTCACTATATTCACTGTTATTTACGTCTTGGCCACCTGTCCGTTATGACCTGTCTGATAGCAGCTGCTTGCTTTGCTGTTTGACATAGGCTGAAAGTGGAGCAAAGGTCACATGGTACTGTCGCGTTCTGTGTTGTGAGCTTTATTGTTTAGATATTCACGCGACAAAAATAGTAAAAGGGCGTTTCTTTTATGCGTTTTCATTGACATTTTCGTATGAATAGTTCTACTTTTCATGCTAAACAAAATAGCTTCCAAATGTAAAATAATATGCATGTATTTCCTACATTGGCTTAATTCACTGACATTGAAGAACTTTCCCTCTCGTAAACATTGGCTTAATTCACTGACATTGAAGAACTTTCCCTCTCGTAATGTGCTGTTTCTTTAAGCTGAATAGTAAACGTAGCAGATTGGACTTGTCCTGTGTTTTTAGACAAGGTGAGACAGCTTGTTTTTGTGTTTTTGCTGAAGGTCTCCTCTCCTGCAGCAGTCATGGAAGGTTGTGTGCGTCCTCCACCTCCATCACTCAAAGAAACAACTCCAGCTCAGCCAAGCTCATCGTGGATCATGACCAAACTACAGGTGTGACTTGTGGTTTTATTGCCATCCTTTTTCCTTTGGACAGAAGAAGACAGAAGACTTGCTGTCCCAATATTGTCCAGCATCTCTTCTTCTCTGTGTTCAGGCGTGGCCGTGATGCACATGCAGAGTCCTCCGGTCAACAGCCTCAGTCTAGACTTCCTCACAGAGATCTGCATCACTTTGGAGAAGCTGGAGATGGACAAAGGCTGCCGAGGCCTCATCATCACCTCGGTACCGTCTGCTTATGTAGCCACCATGCAGATCATTGTGGTGGTGGGAAATAGTTCTGTGAATGTGTGTGTTTGTGGCTCTGTTGAATCCAGAGCCAGCCCAAGGTGTTCTCCGCCGGCCTGGATATCCTGGAGATGTACGGGAAGAGCCCGGAGCACTGCGGAGAGTTCTGGAAGGCCGTGCAGGAGATGTGGCTGAAGCTTTACGGCTCCAACATGGTCACCATAGCAGCCATCAACGTACGTAAACAAACAAAGCATGGATTCATGTTCATCTCCATTTGTCATTCCTGTCTGCCTTGAAAAGCAGACTGGAGTAGATCATCAGGATCCTTTACACACACTGATAGATCAAAGCAGAAATCATTATAAATAATTGTTTTGACTCGAAAATCGATTTTGAATCCAATCACAACCTCAAAAAATTGGCACCAAATTGTGAGTTGGTAAAAGATTCACATCCCTCCTATCTAGCTTTTGGCGTCTGTCACTAGCAAGTGCAAATTTATGGCCCGTTGGCTGGACGGCCTGTACAAGGCTGGTCGCGTTCTGTGCAAACTAACTTTTCAGCTTGGCATTACAAAACCAGACCAATATTTATTTATTCATTTTTTAAATCTCAAATTACATTCAAGGTAGCATTAAAAAAAGTCTTAAATGTATGTGTCTAAAACTAAAGCTTTTGAAATGTTTAAAGTGTTATTTGGCCTTAAATGCATTAATCACAAGTCTTAAACTTTGTCATGACTGAACTATATAATAGAGTATGTGTAGATTTTTTTTCCTTTCTTTCTTTTCTCTTGCTGGAGTTTTCTGGCCAAAGTTTTGGTCATGCTCAGATATTTTCATTGGGTTCTGTAACTCAAGGCCCTTGAGTCTACCGTTAGCTCTCTGCTAATCTACCTTTGCTAGCTGCCTATCTATTTTTTCAGCATCTATTGTTGGTAAATGCAAATGTATCACCGGTTGGCTGGATGATGCTTGTTTTCTCCTCTGCTCACATAAGGTGGAAAAAAAAATCGACTTTAAGCTAGGCACTTGATGTTTTTCTGTCTTAAATTTTATTGAAAGTGTCATTAAAAAAGGTCTTTAAAAGTCTTAAACTTGACTTTCTGAAACCTGCAGACATCCTGTTTGAGGCTGGGTTTTGACTGGGCCATTCAAATACTTTTAGTTGAATGCTTTTCTCATCCCTCCTGGTGCCTCCAACCAATCGCAGTTTCCTGTGAACAGGGACGTTTTTTTTCTCATCCTGACTCATGGAGTTGATCCCTATACTGTTGACAGAAACTGGGACGGCTGACACTGAACCCCCATCACCCTCCATTCTGTTTCCCTCCGCAGGGCTCCAGTCCTGCGGGCGGCTGTCTGATGTCGATATCGTGCGACTACAGGATCATGGCGGACAACCCTCGTTACAGCATCGGCCTGAACGAGACCAAGTTGGGCATAGTGGCACCTTTTTGGTGAGGAGTTTGCTCTCTTGGGTACTCTGACAATAGGTACTAGTGCGTCTGATCTAAATGATCCCATTCTGTCACCTCAGGTTTAAAGACACTATGGTGAACACGGTGGGCCACCGGAACACAGAGATGTCTCTGGAGCTAGGGCTGCTCTACAAGCCTGCTGAGGCCCTGAAAATAGGACTGGTGGACCAGCTGGTGCCTGAAGACCAGGTCCTCTCTGCTGCCACTCAGACCATGACCAACTGGTTGGCCATTCCAGGTAATCGCCACTGAAGCACCAGTGGTGCTTTGACTTGATATGGATTCAGAGGTGATTCATCTTGTCAACAGGAACTGCAAATTAAAGGTGCAGGCAACACATTTCGGCTCTGAATAGACGGGACTGATGTAGACACAAGATGTCTGCGCATGCTTAGGAAGTCTAAAACTCATGGATCTAAAATTAAGGCCTTAAAATGTCTTAAATTATTATTTATTAATTTTTTTAATGAAGTTGGCCATGAATATGTTAATCAGAGATCTTAAATTTTGTCATGGCAGGACTGTTTTTATTTATTTATTTCCTCAGAAATGTTCTGTAGAGCAAAAGTGTTTGTCGCACACAGACATCTTCATTACAGTCTGTGACTCGTAGCGGTCACTAGCTAACTAGCTACTAGCAAACTAGAAAAGCTGGGAAAGCTAGCCAGTTTTTCAGTGTCCATCATAGGGATGATGGGTAAGTGGGAATTTTGGTCACCGTTGGCTTGACAACATTCGTCTTGGCTCACCTTTGTCACCAATCCATACGATGCTACGTGCATTAAAAGAATTAATATGAACTGTAACATAGTTTTTGTACATTTCTGTTGCAATACAAACCTTACATTTGATTTGTAATGGTCTTTAAAAAAGGTCTTTAAAAGATCTCAATTTGAGTTGGTGAAACCAGCAGAAAACCTGACAGAAGTCCAATGGAAATTTAAACAACTGAGTGATAAACATGCAACCTGACAGCACCTCCCAACACACTGTACAGTCATGCAGCAGGCTTGGAGCACTACTATTATGGCAGGTGTCTTATTTAAACCAGTGGTGTGCAAATCTTTTGCCAAAAGCATTAAAAATATAAATTGTAAATGCAATACATTATATACATTTTTAAACCAAACTTTTTTTTGCCTTTTTTTTAATTTCACCTACGCAATAATAAACTGAAATTCAAGGTCGAGACCCGTTTGCAAGGCTTCCATTGTTTTGGTTTTTTACCTAAAAATGACCTTCAAAGCCTTATGCAATTTAAAAAACTGGCATGTCATACAGATGACATCACTCTGCGACAACAATTGCAGTTTTCAATTAAATTGTAACCGTTTTGAGTCAACGGTTCTTCTGTTTGTCTGCAGAACACGCCCGACAGATCACCAAGTCCATGATGAGGAAACCAACGATTGAAAAACTGCGTTCCAACAGAGAGGCAGACATCCAAAACTTTGTCAGCTTCATCACAAAAGAGTCCATCCAGAAGTCGCTGCGCATGTACATGGAGATGCTGAAACAGAAGAAGGCCTAGGGATCACAGTCACACACACACACACACACGCACACACACACACATCAGAGGAACTGAACGCAGATCATAGCTCATCTTTGTGTGTTCCCATGGGAACAACCCAAGAATTAAATACAGCAAAGCTCTGAAGGGTTCATTTTAGGTAAAACACACCAGCATTGGTTTTTGCTCTCATTTTCTATCATCTTGCCTTAAAAATAAAATCATATTAATACTCTGACGTTGAGCCTAAATGGTAAAAAAAATAAAATACAGTGAGTGAACGATGATGGAGCCCTCTGCCAGTTTCTGATACTTTGTGACAGACGAGCCTTTGACCTATAAGTGCCTATAAGAGCCCTAACAGAGGTCAATGGTTAGCCATTGATTTTTGCACACTTTCTGTCAGTTTAACAATGTGAAATGTCTCAAAAAAGCTTTGGATTTGTACAGTGAGTGGATGAAAGTGTTTTATTTACACATCCAAAACTGCTGTATGTAACTTTTATAAACAATGTTTTTTTTTGTTTTTTTTTACATATTTGTTAAAACAGCCAATCAGAGCCAGGAGGAGGGTTTTAGCACTGCCAGTCATGCTCAGCTAAAATGTGCTAATGACGGTGAAACTAACTGTTACATTAAGACCGTTCATCCACCCTCATTGTAGCATAGCAGAGATCTGTGTTCAAATATTAAGTTTTTCCTTATTTGTAAAAATGACACCAACTACAACGTCACAGTGCTCCTCATTTTAACAGAGTTCTCATAAAGTTACACCTTTATTCTCTTGTTAGAATCATGACAAAATCTATTGGTCTGGCCCTATTTCTCCAATGTACGCCAGCTGAAAAAGCCCAGGAAAGAGACGGAGCCTGTGTAACACTTGGGTTTACTGTGAATATAAAATGTTATGCACATTTAATCTCTTCTGACAAGCTGAAATGTGTACAACATTGTTGCAAATTTTGCACAAGAAATGGTACAAAAAAAAAAGCTCTTTTACCTTTTGAAAGAGAATAAATCAGAAGCTGATCAGTAAGTAAAGGTTTTACTGTGATTAGTCTAAAAAAAAAAAAAAAGAAGCACATCCCTGTGAAACATTGAGTAGTCTGGATTAAATGTTTCTAATTGAGCTAAAAAAAAAGTGAATTGGAAATAGTTTTGAGATTTAAAACAAGAGAATTATCAGGGAAAAAATTAAAATTTGAGTCATTGTGGTTTATTTTATTAATCTTTTAATAATCAGGTCATGGAAAGTTGGTGGCGGTTTTAATTCTTCTTAAATATGATCAAATTCTCAATAGTATTAGTAGTATTATTTGACAAGTAATTCCTATAGGTACCCTGTAGCTTGTATTGCTAGTGGATTATACCTAACCGATCCCAAAATGTACAAGATAATTTCAGTTCTGATTTCCCATTACTGAGCATTACTTTCCAGAACAGAAAACACAGGAATACAGCAGTTTCTATACAATACAAGTTTCTATTTTTTTTCTTTTCTTTTCTTTGTTTCAGAAACAGGAAAGTCTTGAGTTTGTGAAGAGTTATTTTGATTTATTTATAGTATTTCATGAAGTGATTGGTGAGATCGTCCTCGGTTGTGGGAGTCATGATTCAGGCAGAGAAGAGAGAAGTGGTCAGTTTCACCTCCACCGGGAAATGGTCGCTGACGGCCAGCGCCTGGAGGAGAAAGAGACGGAGCAAACGTCAGTCTGGCCTCCACATTAAAACACTCAACTCCAACCATCCAAATGCAGTGACTCTCACTGTAAAATGCCAGGGTTTAGTCATTTTGACACCATGATGAATCATTTCATCAACTCATTTTAATGTGATATAAATGTATATGTTGTCGCTATGGTTTCTCAGTTCTCTTGGGGTTTTTTTTCTCTCTTTCTGCAGGTGTAGAAACAGACTTCTAGGTTGTCTGACTTGTATTTTCTAGTGACTTAGAAAGAAAATCCAGTTTTTCTAATTACTCGTTCGTACAGTGACAGCCTCGTGTTCCTTTGTTACCATTTGGCAAACAATACGGCATTTAGTCTTTGCAGAATAAAAGCCACATTTGTGGAAAGATTTTATAATTTATCATGGTGTCATTGTTTTACATCGCAAAAACCTGGCATTTGACAAAAGTGTGGAGACTTTTCAGAGGTACTACATGATGGCACTGGGTACAGCTTGACAACTGCATCTAGAGTTTGCTTTATAGTTACTTCTTTATGAAAGTTATAAACTAAACTACAGTTATTTAGCTATTAGATCAGAATGTGATGTGTAGAGTTATAGGGCTGATGGAAAACTTTCATCTGTTCACATCAAACCCCACTGGTCACTATGACACTGACCAGCCCAAAACCTAAGGCCAAGAAAATCAATGCATTATTAAAGTGGACTGGCTTTTACCAGGTCCTGACTGAGCCTCAGGTCGGCCATGAAGTCATAAACCTGAGCGCTGCTGTGCACCACTCCCTTCAACATGTCTGCTGTGACCACGATTCTGCAAGAAACAGAAGGATGAATGGGAAGATAGTGGAGTCTATGTATGTGTGTGTGTAGTCTGAGTGTGGACGTACCTGTCATAAGGGCAGTTGGTGTGAGAGACGGTGGTGTCAGCCGTATTGGGGATCAACCAGTGGAAGCTCTTGTCTGTGAACAGGCGGATCTGTTCCCAGTCGGAGCCACTCACATAGGTACAGCCTGCGTTGAAGTCCCCCAGCAGCACAATGTTCTGCACGGAGAGGGCGAAGGGTTAACGTCGCTTAGTGATTTTAAGCATTCGGACCACATGCTTTTACTTTCAGTTTATTCACATTGGTGTTCCAACGGGTGCGGACGTCAGTCACCACATCGTACAGGGCATCCGTCTCCGCCACAGCCAAGTCCGGAGAGGTATGCTGGGGGATCAGAGTGAAGCTGGGCAGGGCTGCAAAACAATCAGAGCAGCTGTTAAAGGCCTGAGCGTGGTCAGCAATAATCAGACGGGCTGTCGAGAGGCACATAGCAACTCTGGACGATCCACTACAGAGTAATATTGACTAGTAGTTGAGCACTCTACTCTGAGCACTACCCAAATCTATCCTTTATGACAGACCAGTGTGGACTGTGTGTTACAGTTGGTCATAAGTGTGTTAATCACAGGTAATAAAGTTGGTCA
Source organism: Gambusia affinis (assembly GCF_019740435.1). Lineage (NCBI taxonomy): Eukaryota > Metazoa > Chordata > Actinopteri > Cyprinodontiformes > Poeciliidae > Gambusia > Gambusia affinis. The sequence goes on from NC_057886.1 coordinate 2,962,709, forward strand.
TGAAATTTAGTGTCGTATATGTCGTTCTTTGTTTTTTGTTGTTGTTGTGGGTCAGTCACACAATCAGTCATGGCATTGATGTATTCTCTGTGTGGCTGGCAAAGAGAAATCCAATCAGTGGCCTCAAAACAACCCCACAGGATTTCTTCAGTTTTCTTGGACCACGTCCTCACCGTGCTTTTTCTTTCCATGACATCTCTGAAAAAGGGATTTATATTCTGAACATTTTGAACACGGAAAAACAAGGTCGTGATTGGAGTTTCCCCGAGGTCTGATATTTCCATTTCCATTTGTGTAAAATAATTCCAATGTCTTGTTTTCTCAAAAATCCAAATTAAATATATTGATGTTGCTAATTGTGGCATGAGGGATTGTGAAAAACTGATGGAAGGTGGTAAATTTTGCTGCAGTTTCTATAAATGTGCAAAAACAAATTCCAGTGTTTCTGGAAGTGCTTTTTACTGCAATTAACTTTTGATTTTCCATTGTATATCTGAAGACAATGCCATAAGATTTTATTTGCGATGTATTTATAACACCGCCGGACCCATGCACCGTGCAAAAAGCTTATGGGGTCGAACGGACCCCATCTCTTGAGACTGCAATATGAGATAAAACAAGAACAATTTGATATTAACACTGGATTCAATATGACAAAAGAAACCAGAAATAATGATAAAATGACTTTCAAAGTCACCGTGACCACTGTGAAGGAGAACATAAAAGTCTGGTTCCTTAGAGAGAAAACTAATCGAAACTAGTGATGGTTTAACACTTTTGCAAAGCAATCATTGGGAAAAAGCAGAAAACTTCCCACAACCTCTGTGGAGCATACCGGTGTATTTAGATGAGAACATGACGACAAAAGGTTCTCTCATAAAAGTGTCTGTTCCACAGGACTCACAGCCGTCATCATAGGTGTAGTTTTTAACCACAGAAACACTCGCCTGCCTGCAGAGAGAGGGCTCAAATGCATTATGTTCGTTTTTCTAAGCGATGAAGTACTTTGCAACACAAAGTTTCTTTAGTCAAGACAATAAAATGTAACAAACCACCAAATCAACTTTTTTTTGCTAATAAACTGTATAAATAAGTTATGTTTGTGTTTCTGTACAAATTTTGACACTAGTTGGTTTGCCTAAAACCATCTCACTTTTTAAGTTGAGATCTACAATAACAAAATACATTTCTTCTAATACGTAAAGAGTTAGCGACTACACAAAGTATTTTTATCAGCTGTGTTGTTTTGCCCCTTAATTTAACATGAAAGGAAGAAGGGCCACAATAGATTAAAAACATTTTCATCCATCCATCCATCTATTTTCTTCTGCTGGGGTCGGGTCGGGGGGGTAGCAGCTTTAGAAGGGAGGCCCAGACTTTCCTCTCCCCAGTCACTTGTTCCAGCTCCTCCGGGGGAATCCCGAGGAGGCCAGCTGATAAACATAGTCCCACCAGTGTCCTACATCTTTCACGCTGAAGCATAGAAACAGTGCATTTGCCCGTTGTACCTGTAGAGGAAGAGGTATCTCTCGGTGTAGGTGCTGCGGCCCAGGGGCTCACTCACAATGTAGCTGAACTGAGAAGAACCTCTGTGGAAACACACACAGATGAATATCAGAACCACCACACGTGGCTCCTCTCTTACACAGAGTGCTAGAAAAAGTCCAACATGTGGTGCAGTGTGAGCCGGGTACGAATGAGTCTAACTTGTTGACGTGTTCCATGAGTTTTTTGGTTGCCGACAGGTCGTTGTCTCTGACCTCCTGGATCAAAATGACGTCATATCGATGAACGACCTGAAGCGGGGACACACAGTGGAACTCAAATTATTTTCCTTCTGGTGGTTTTGTAGATCTAATTTAGATAAATAATTTTTGCGAAGTCTGAAGGTGCCTTTACACATTTTAATCTGGTAGACTCGGTTTGATTGGGGGCCAAAGACGTAACATTTGTTACAGTTTTAGCTGCTGCTGTTCGTATTCATACTGAACTGTGTCGAGCGAACCAAACCCTTTGAAAAACCTGTTCCTTACCTCGCCTGTGGGGGCGCTGCACCAAGAACCACTGAAAACTTCGTAAGATTTTCTTTTGCGATGTACAATGAAATGGTTAAGATTCAGGAATATTTTTGCATTTTTGTGTGTTTTATTTATATTTAGACGTGCATCTACAATCTAGATGAATTTAAATTATTTTGCAAAGCAGAACGTGCAGACATTTCAGTCCGGATGCGTAAAGTTGTAATACACACCACAAAATATGATTCTAAAAAGCATAAGCTCAGGCTGGCACTATTTATTTTATTTATTTATTTTTTTAACCTCATTTTTATTAGCAATTTATTGTTGTATTTTCACTTCACAAATATGAACTGCTTTACAAAAATATTTGATTTGAAATAATCCCAAGAGAAGCAAAATTCACTCCGACTTTGGAAACATTTTCATGTCTGATTTCTGCAGTTATTATAGTTTTACTTCAACTGTTTCATTCATGCAGAAACAACAGTATAAAAGATTTAAAGCACATGAGAAGCAGACCGTGCTGATGACGTCCATCAGCGTGGTGTTGGAGGCCTTTGTGTCCCCAAATGTCTTGATGTTAAAGGCTCCCAGCAGGAGACTGGAGGACAGATGCAGCAGGCCTACAAAGAACCCCACAGAGCACAGAACGCGCATCCCGGGCCACAGACGTTGAACCTAAATGTGGAAAAGTTCTCATTTTAACAGAAGCATGTGGAACTGAGATCATCCAGAAGTCGTTATGTACTCGTCTTTTCAGCAAATCCCACAATTATTAATCGGCTTTCGGTCCATGAACTATAATAACGTTTTGGGCCTCTGCTAAAGGCAATATCAGATGGCATAGCATCAAAGCTACTTTGATATATAACGAGATTTTAAACATAATCAAGCTATTTCGGGAAAAATACTATCAAATCAACACAAAACTGGTTTCCTGCGTTATTATTCCCACAGCAACAAAAGTGGTGCTAATTCTGAGGCTTTGGGGAGATTTTTTACCAGGGGATAAAATGTCTCAGCTGTAAAAGACCCATGATAGCATCACGCCGGTGTGAGAATGTGAAACAGTCAGAACACCTGCGCCGTCACCCACAGCGGCGCGCGCAGCCTGTTCGGGTCTGACCGGAACCTTTAATGTCATATTCTAGCTTTTTTTTTTTCTCACCTCATGTTTATCATTATTATTATTATTATTATTATTAATAAAAGCCAGGTAAAATATTATGCCTGTGATGTAATGCGTTATCCCGTTACCCTGGTTACACGTTTCTGCTGGAGAAAGCCACAAAAGTTTTCACGGAAAGCAAACAGCCGTTGAATTGTACATAAAGTGAAGAAGTGCACATAAAGTGAAGAAGTGCGTACCTGTTCAGGGAGAAGAAGGAGCAGAAAGTCAGCCGTGAACACAAAGCCTGGCTTGTTCCGGGGAACAGTGATGACATCCCGTTTTAGGGGTTTTTATTTACCTGCTGCTCCATGTGACGACGGCATGCTGGGAGGAGAGATGAAAGGGGGTGGATTGTGAAGGCAGCTCAGGTTTTCTTTCATTATTGTTGTTCAAGGTCCATTTTAGACTGCAACAGTATCACTGATGTCCCCTGAACCTATATATTTACATTTTTATCACATCAACAAACCTCAATTTTCATGAAGTTGTCAGGTGTGCGACCTGCAGCTCCAGGGCCACATGGAGCCACATGGAGTGGATCCACATCATCCACTTTGGATCCTTATAACTTTGGTTAAAAAATAAAATAAAATAAAATAAATGTTCTATGTATTTAAGTATTCTCCTTTTCTGATTTGGTTTGATGTACTTAGTCTTCTGTTTGACTTGATTTCTGCAAAGTGTCTTGAGTGTTTAGAAAAGTGCTATACAAATAAAATGTATAATAATAATAATAATAATAATAATAATAATAATAATAATAATAATAATAATAATAATAATAATAATAATAACAGTTATTATTATTATTATTATTAAGATATAAATGCAATATAACAAGCTAGCTGTTTTCATGTGACATATGCAGATAATTTTTACAAATAATACTAATAGTGTAAGAAATATCGTTTTGAAAAATTTTCCTTTTTTTTTTTTAAGAAAAAAAAATTCCATTGAAAAATTGTGTTCGTTCCATTTGTGCATAGTTCTGTTTGTTTGTTCGTTTTTCTGTCCATGGTGATGGACAGACATGTCCTCTGAGATCCTTTAATGATTTTGGATTTTGAGATACATCGGCAGGAAATAAACGATGAGCTTCAACACCTCGATGACTTGCTTTCTAATCTAGACAAAAGGTGAAGCTCAAGTACCTGTGAAAAATTAAATCTCAAATCAAATCTGCTTGGATTGATGCCCCAGCGCCTGTGAAACACCTGAACCCGACATAGTAAAAGTTGTTTGTCAAGAAAGTGGCCCTATACATAAATATACAGTTTTTACTTCATTCTATATCCCATAGAACTTTTTTCCCTGCTGTCAATGTACATATTTTCTTGTTTTTAATTTTGTTTGTTCAGACGAATTAAAAAAAAACGTAATTAAAACTGATGTAACATTGTAATATTCTGCATCTATCAGTGTTGGTAGCAATGAATTTTAACAATTCTAAGCCTGATAGCTGGAGGTTGCTGCATGAGCATGTAGCAGCTGTTTAACAACAGGAAGAAAACTCCAGCAGAATCAGAACCAGACTCAGAACGAGAGGATCGGAGAACGGAAAGGAGACAAAATAACTGCCTTCATGTTGAGGAAACAAAGAGCTCGCACAGTTACAGTGACACTAGGAAAGCAGTTTCTTACATTTTTAAAAAGCGCAGTCATTTTTCACTTCAAGCCGGTGTGTGGCAGTAAAGTGCCAATAATTGTGTGAGCCAGTCTAACTATGTAGTAGAAGAAGAAGCCTTGCCTGTCAGGTTACAAACAGGAAGAAAACATCCAGTTGTTGTCCGAGCCAGGGACTGGGGTAGTATCTTGCGTTCGAGTGGCTCCGGAATGAGGCGACTTTGAGGGTTGGAAACCAGCCGAGGTGTTACCATGGTGTGTCCGAAGTAGTGACAGAACCGACTGATAGCACGGGAATTCAGTGCTGCTCCACTTTCCTCCGGGTACGACTGTTGAAACGAGGTAAGTTAGCTTAGCCACCGAGCGCTAGCTTCGGGGTTAGCCTGTGTGGTAGCTGGCAGATATTTGGGCTTCATTGGACAATAAGGCATTCTTTTACAGCGTGCTGGTTTCCCACTTAACTCATGTGTACTTTGTGATTTATTCTAATAGTTTATCTTAATGACAAATTAAAACTATTCAGCCCTCTATGCATCATCTGTCCTGCTCTGAGCTCAGTCTTATAAGTCGCCAGAAGTTCATGATGCTTGTAGCGGATTGTGACAGTGTTACAAACAACTCCGCAGCTCCATAGAGAGCATATTAATGAGAACCAGAAAAAAAAATCAACCATATCATTGCTTGTATTCATTTAAAAAAATATTTTATTTATCCCAAAAGGAAATTAAATGTTGTAATTTATATCGTCCGATTATCTTCAAAGATCACCTGGTAGCAGTCAGTCTTGTAGCGAATCAGAAGAGGCCTCTGACTGAAGGTCTTTGCTGTATGACTGTAGTGACATTATAACAGCTCAATTTCGGGGAGCAGAGACGATATTCCACAGTAGCATGTCCTGAATGACATCATCAATTGTCGACCAGCAATGCTAACCCACCTCGTTAGCTTTAGCCGCTCCTCTTCATATCTCTTTGTGTTTAGGAAGACTTTGCAGGTGGACATATGAGCCTTATTAATTATGGTTGATGGATTAATTTGGTTCCTGTCTGTATCCTGCTCACTTCCTGTAGAATTTGGGGTCAAAGTTCTGGAATCATTTGAGCTTTAGAGATGCTAATCGGCTTCTCCCACTTGTGAAAGTATAATAACAACTGTTTGAAAGTTAAAAAGCAAAAGCAAAAATTTTTCCAAAGGGTTTTACATAATCATGCTAAAGTTTAACTAAATTATTACATTTTTATAAACAGGAAACGAGAAAAAGAAATCCACCTGACTCAGCATAATTGCTGTTGTACAGCATAATTCTGTTATGCAGAACAGATATCCCACATCACATGACATACACTAGGGTTTCCCCCAGTATATCATAAACCTGGCGGGCCACCAGGCTTGAATTTTTAAAGACTTTCCAATAACACATAATTGACACAAGTGATATTTTACAATTCCCTGTCAACTTTAAAAATGTTTTAACTCAAAAGCGCGATGGGCTGCTGGATGAATGAGTTGCGAGCGCCTCCACCACCAGGCTTAGCAAGTTCTCTGGGCGAAACCTTGTACACTATAAACACACAGAGACACATTTACAAAATAAAAATCAGAATATCAAGAGCTTTGTAAAAGTTTTCATACCGCTTGAACTTTTTCACGTCTGGTTACGTTACGACCACAAACCCCAACGTGCTTTGTTTGGAAGTTGTGTAGATAATCCAACACAGCGCAGCACTGACCTGAGAAATGGAGGAAAATGGATGTTTGGTTTTCATTCATTTCTCCAGTTAACAATCTAAAATCTCCAGCATACAGTTTTACATGAAAGAATGAGTGAACTGCTTATAAATTCAGCTTTTTAATTTGTAAATGGCCTGCGTTTGTCTAGCGCTTTACCAGGTCTGAGGACTTCAAAGCAATAAAAAGAAAAATTTAAAGATATATTGTGTTTGACACAAGGTGAAAAAGTTCAATTTGTGCGACTGTTTTGCTTGTCTCACTTTTAGGATTTAAATAAAGTGTTGCTTATTTTAATCTGACAGATTATGCTGCTCTACTCCTGAAATCAGCTGCAACATAAGGAAGTAGTTGCATAACAAATCAGTTATAAATGTTTCATTTTTTTTAATGATCTTTGTAATGATCTCTGAACGTAATACTGTTTGCTGCTGGTTTCTGAACTGTGTTTTAGTTAAACAGGTGAAAATGGAAATAAGATCCTGTTATCTTTAATAAAAAAAAAAAAGAAAGGATTTAAGACATGTTGGATCCACATTTTATGCTTTTTATTCTGACAAAGTTGCATACTCATGCAATCCTGGTTGACACAAACACTCGCTCTACCCCGTTACTTCAACCAGTTAATATTTGGAAGCGACTGACGTGCGACCGTCAGGCATCCTGAAGCTGTAAATGCAGACTGACTAACTTGTGGTGTGTGTTGACCTCTGCAGGTGTGAATGAGTGACGTGGTGCCTCCCACAGCTCTCAGTGAAGTCCAGCTCCGCTTCCTTTGTCACGATGACATAGAGAATGTCAAACTGCTGTGTGGTGATTGGTTCCCCATCGAGTAAGCTTCGTGATTTCTGAACTTCTCTGCGAATCAATCAGTCAAAGTGCTTTACGTCATAAAAACACACACACACACACACACACACAAATACAAAGTTATAGAACACACAAACTAAACAATTTTCAAATCCCACTGTTACACATCAAAATGTTGAATAATGAAGCATAAAAATCCCACCAAGAATTAGGGAATCTGTTATTTACCTTTATTTGCGCAGACGGTTCACGTTCTGCCTTGCAAAACAAGTGAACATTTGTTTGCTTAGTAGTCCAAAGTGTTCTAATGATATAAATAAAAATGACATTTGAAGAGCTTACATACTGTTGATGTAGCACTTTAACACTAACTTTTTTCTAGAAACTGCTGATGTAGCACTTTAGCTTTAGCTTCCACTAAATATCATGTTAGTGTCACAATTTAGCATTAGCTTCCACTGAACACCATGTTGGTGTAGCGCTTTAGCATTTGCTTTTGCTAAATACTGTGTTAGTGTAGTGCTCAGAATTAGCTTTCACTAAATACTGTGGTGGTGTAGCACTTTAGAAAATTAATACTTGTCAATAGTGGTTTATTGCCAAAGGAGCTTATTTTTTAGCTAGCCGTGCCCACCACTGTGCTGACTTAATAAAAAAAAATCTCCAAGGGATGTGAATATTTTTTGCATCTGTCGTTCTGTCCGACATTTGTCTCCAGGTACCCAGACTCATGGTATCAAGATATCACCTCCAACAAGAAGTTCTTCTCCCTCGCTGCCACCTTCAGAGGAAACATCGTGGGAATGATCGTGGCCGAGATCAAAAGCCGGACCAAAGTACACAAGGAGGTCAGTCGGTCCTGTGGTGTGGCTGGAATGAGCAGTTTGAACTTGTTCTCTGTGGAAATGTTGTGAACAGGTGGGACTCTACCAGCCACATGTCTAAAGAGTCAGATGGTCTGTTTTTAGTGTGTTAATTACATAAACCCAACACCTCTGACTGAGAGAAACTTTAGTCTGAATGAAGGACAAAATGCATGGTGAGAACAAAACTGTGTCGAGTACAGACTTAAAAATCTGTTTCGCTCACTTGGGCCATGTTCTTCATCCTAATTTCCATTGGGAACTATTTGCATCTGTAGAATTTGCCTTCCCTGTGGCTAGTTTGTGTTGACAGAGATGCAGTACGTGTTATATTGAGAGAGAAAACTCAAAACATGTTTAGGGTTGTTGTGGAAAGATCTGTTTTACCAAGCACTGTCAGGTATAAATACAAATACTGGACAATTCAAATAAGTTTTTATAAGTTTTATAATCAGGAGGAATTCCAGATTCTGATGATCTTTTCTGTGCCTTAGGATGGAGACATCCTGGCTTCCAGTTTTCCTGTGGACACACAGGTCGCCTACATCCTCAGCCTGGGAGTGGTCAAAGAGTTCAGGAAACACGGCATAGGTACAACTGCTTCCACAAACAATTTGTTTTTAAATCAAAGCTGATGGTTTTCATGGGTTTTGTTAAGAGTTCTGGTTGGACCTGAGTTTGATACTAAATGGAAGACCAATTTAGACTGTCTTGAAAGTTTTTGATAGATAAACAATACAGTGACTTTGCAATATCAACATAAATCCCAATCCAATCTCTTTGGAGGCAATGTTTAGTCATTCAAGTCTCACGCATGCAAATATTATGTTTGTGCTTTTAAGCGTACTTGAATTTATAATGTTGGAGTTCCATGTTCTCCTAAAGTTATCTACGATTCATTTCTATTTAATGAACCTGTAATTTTTTATTTCTGTTGTCAGATTGTTGTAAAATTATTCATACCTTCAAAAAGGAACGAAAAACCGCTAAAAGTATGTCTTGTCCATTGCCTCTTTATTTAAATTTAACATCCACAATGCAGGAAAAATGGTAGAGTATTATTCCTTGAAATTTTACTCCAAAGTACAGGGTGGAATCGTAAGCATTTGATACACTGCCAGTATTTCAGGTTTTCGTTTCCATTTTCTTAGATTTTTCTGGATCTAGTAAATCAAGAAAAATCACATTGTATAATTTTTAATAATGGTGCAGTACTACACATTCTCCAGGTGCATAGAATAATATTATATCACAATCAGAAAACTTCAGTTGTTATAAAATGCGTTGTATCAAATATAACTTAATAAAATTAGACTTTGTAATTTTAACACCTTCAAATTGGGCCTCTGTCTCTTTAAAAACCGCTACTCCTTCTGAAGCTCCGCCTTCAGGAAGTCACTACAACATGGCTTCTCCATTAACCCTTTAACAACATTTATACCAGTGTAGAACTGAGAAGTAGCTGCTATAATGAGCTCAGCAGATGCTAATTGCTGCCCGCAAGTCTGACGGAGATGAGTAGGAGACTGCAGCTCTGTGGAGGAGCTACGCCTTGAAGGCGGAGCTTTGTCCCTCCTGGCGTTTTGCACAGCTGAATGGTTGCCATGGGAGATTAAAAGTTCTCTCAAACATGCATGAAAGAATCAAAGCAACACTCCAGGTCTGTTTTTGGAGAGAGAATAAAATTATAACAAGCTCAAAAAGGTAGATTTTTCATAACTCTGCCCCTTTAATTATTAAGGTTTCCACTCACTGCAGCAGGGATTTTGCCCCTGTCCTCCAAGCAGATCTTCTCCAGGGCTGTTGCTGAAAAACGGAGAGTTTCGAATGTTTTCTATTGGGTTCGGTTCTAGAGACTGGCCGGACCGCTCCAGAACATGAAGTCCTCCTTATGGAGCCCCTCGTTTGTTGTCCTGGCTGTGTTTCAGGTCATCTTCATGCTGGACGACTCAGCCATGCACACGGTCAGTGCTCTTTCTGAGAGAAGGAGATTGTTGACCAAAATCCCGTGACAGATGATCGTACTAGTCTTTCCTCTTTCTTGCCAAGTGGAGTTTACACCAAAGAGTTCTGTTGTGGCCTCCTATGACCTCCTCCCATACCTTCGTTGGCTTCTGTCATGTACAGTCAGAGTTTGATGCTGAAGACATGATGTTCTCTCTGTATCAAGAACAAGGCCTTTAGGCCTGTGTGCCTGTACGCACACCGCTAGAACGGATAACTTTGTTCTTTCTCCTTCTGTTATTGCTGATTGCTCTTGTGCGGAGGCAGAGAAATATTGTGCATTGAACCAGAGGCGGAATAAAATCAGTCTCTCGTTGGTCAAGCTCCCCAAATGGAGGAAATCAGGGTCGATTTATGGGTTCTAAGACATTTTCTGTCACCCATTTCATTGATGGAGCTCTCTGACTCTCCTCATTCCCCTCTGACCCTCCAGGCTCCCTACTGCTGGACAGTTTGAAGGAGCACATCTCGACGACCGCTCAGGACCACTGCAAGGCCATCTACCTGCACGTCCTCACCACCAACAACACTGCCATCCACTTCTATGAGAACAGGGACTTCAGGCAGCACCACTACCTTCCCTACTACTACTCCATACGCGGCGTCCTCAAAGACGGATTCACATATGTGCTCTACATTAACGGCGGTCATCCACCCTGGACAATATTATATCCTTTTGTGGGAGCAAAAATGAGGCAAAGTGATTGGTTACAGTGTTGTGCAATAGTATTGTTGAATTTTATTTAATTATTTAACAATTTCTCACATTAAAATATCCAAATAAGATGAGTTTTATTAGGATTTTAGTAGTGGTGGGCATACTTCTGCTAATAATGAAGCTAATTTTTAGCTTAGTGCTCTTGCTAACTTTGAAAATATTTAACGCACCTGATTTCCACCATAAGGTATTTTGGTGGAACTGTCTTATAAACTTTCAGTTGAAAATATTTGACATCTGTGTTGAAGTTTTGGTTATCGCCTTAAGAATTCTTCAAGTGCGTAGACATATATATTCATGCTCTTATTTTGAAGTGGGTCTTTACGCAGCAGTTCACTTCCTCTCCTCATCATCTTTATCCTTTTCGTTTCCCCCAATAACTTTATGACGTAAAGTTGTTGGGGGAAAAATAAAATAAAATACAGACAGCAGGGAACTAGATACAAACATTACACTACAATATCTGAGAGTTTTATGTAGCTTGTAAGGTATGTCAAAATTAAAACAAATTGGTTAGATTGGATGTTAGCACTTTAGCATTAGCTTCTGCTAACTACAGTGTTGGTTGAACTTGCCATTGGTACAACTGCAAACCTGCCAAGACATTAAAGCCACTGGAAGTACATAAATAGGAATCCTTGTAATCTTGAGTTTTTCCTTAACCCTGCGCTGCACTGACTACATCCAGCACATCGGCTCCACCCTGGCCAGCCTGAGCCCCTGCTCCATCCCACAGAGGCTGTACCGCCAGGCCCAGTCGCTGCTGCGCTCTCTGCTCCCCTGGTCCAACATTGCCTCCAAAACCGGCATACAGTACAGCAGAACCATGTGACGTGGGACAGAGGAGGGCCGTTCACGACGGGAGCCGCACCTGCGCCGTCTTTGTCATCGTCTCGCCCTTTTTATCTGTTTTCTGTTTTTTTAGGAGCTCGGCCGTCCTCGCCAGTCTTCCCCCTCCGCTGTACAGACCAAGTTCAACCACATTCTCAATCTCTTCCGGCTTCCCTCTTCCTGCGTGCATGACAACGGACTCAGGTTAAGCATCCCCTCGTTCCCGCGCCAGATCCTTGCCTTGTCCATTCAAAACATGTTTGGCGCCGAGCCTGCAGATTCACCGGGTCGTATTGATACAGTAGTTCCAGGTGATTTTAGAGGTATTCGCTTCCGAGGTATTCTTCTTCCCGTTACTTGGATGTAGTCATGAACCACTCAGGTTACCCTGCCTGTAACCTGTGTTTACCCCGTCACTCCACAGCTGAGCCAATCCAGATTGACTTTGAGGGCAGACAGCGGAGCTAAAGGTCAGATAATGACACGCAGAGGTCAGGAGAGGTCGTACCGTGAGACTGAAATGATGGCGCGCACACACCAGGAACCACAGAGAGAGACTGAAGTTTTATGTCTCTTTTCATCTTGTCAACTACTGTCAGATACTATGTATTCTATTTGTATATATTATATTTAGCTAATATATGAATTTATCTTAATATGTATGTTGATTCTATTGTATGTCGTTATTTGGGCTGAGTTTGACGATGACACATTCTTGTCCTGTTTTTCCTGGGGTTTTTTTTTTAAGTCTGGATTTAAGTCTCAATCATTCACAGTTTTGTAAAATTGACACTTAAAAGCAAATTTTATTGATGAGATTATCGTAATGTGATTGAAATAAATTTGATTCGACGAAAGTAGCTTTTTGAAACCATTTAAGTTTTCTAGGGGTGCACCGATTGCAGTTTTCTGGCCGATCCATGATGGGCAATATTTTAAAAATAATCTGACCTGCCCATTCTTATTTTGGCCGATCCAGATTGGTTTTTGTCTGAAATGTTGCTAAATATTGCAACATTTTTAGGCCTTTTGAAGAGGTATACAAGATCGGCTTCGCATGTAAGTATCGGCCGATCTCCCAAAATTAAGGAAATCGGTGCGCTCCTAAAATTTTTCCCTGCAAACACTCATTGAAATGAGTCTTTTATTAGAATACGGTAACACTGTAGTTGAGTTCATTATGACCCAAAGTGGGTCCTGGAGGGCCGGCCTCCCGCATGTTTTAGTTCTCTCCCTGGTTTAACGCACCTGGATCCAATCATGGCTCGTTAGAAGGCGTAAGGAGAACATTGACATGGTGAACAGGTTGTTGTTGCCAGCAGGGAGAGAACTAAAACATTCAGGATGCCGCCCCTTTGGGCCCTCTTTAGGCCCCCTTTCGGCCCCCCTGTTCTATTGCTATACATTCTGACCACTGAACGATAACGCAGAGCTGTTTAAAGAAACGCTCTCAACCTTAAAATCGTCCAAACACAGTCCTTCTTTTAGAAATTTTAAAAGCTCACTGAGTGCTGTCTTGTTTTTTTATTATTATTATTATTATTATTATTATTTTTATTTGCCTCTTTATTGCTGCTAATATGAAGAAATTTCCAAATGTGAAAAAATTTCTGTCTGTGCAGATTTTTAAAAAAGAAAAGAAAAAGAAAACGTCCCGGTTTAGATTTTTATGTCAGCCTGTGAAAGAGATTAGAAAATACACCCACTTTCTGTTCCTGCACACGTGCAGCAGGTTTGTGTTTTTGTGTGTTTATTTATCAGCACCGGCTGTTTTTTTTATGTTTCGTTCCATTTGAATCAGAAGTAAGAATTCGGAATGACGTCAAAAAAATCCAAAAACACAAAGGATTAGTCTGTAGGATCTCACTTTAGTTAATATGTTACTCACAGCAGATAACTCCAATCTCAAAATGTCAAAAATAATTTATGTGAGAGATGTCTTATGAATCTTTAATTTGTTACCACTGGGCGATTATTTAGCCAGAAGCCAATGATTACACACAGGAAATTGAGGCAGCGCGCCTCCAATGATCTTCCTGCTTGAAACGCACACTGTGAATGATTATTTGTTGTGTTTATTGATCAAACTGTTTATCCCGCTGCAGCATACTCATTAACAGAGAGAGATAAACTCCTATTAGTCCAAATGTGGCTCTCACTACTGCAGTCGCCACATTTTATGCGTTAGCTGGCAAATCAAGTTTTGAGGTTTGGTTCAGTGAGAAATTTTTACCCTCCAAATTTCTGTCTCTATTTTCACAGGGTTTTTTTAAATTTTTTTTTTATTAATATTGTTTTTTCAATCTCGACTCGCGGGTTCAAATGGAGCACATGTAAGTGCCAAATGCTAACAGTGACTTTGGGAAGCAACGCCGCAGTTTCTCAGTTTTATTCTGTTCTGCTGGACTTGAGAGGGATTTTTACACCCTGGAGCTGATGGATCATCCAGTGAGCGAATAATCGATTGTTTTTTTTTTTTAACTTGATATAGTACTGAGTTGAGGTATGGGTGGCAGTGTGCAAAAATGAAAGTTCTTTGTGGAAATCTTAACATTTCTCACTTTCCCTGCCCTGTGGGAGGTGATGCAAGTTCTTTGCAGACATTGTTTATGCAATAAATCTGTTTCATTTCAGTTATTTCGTCGTCTCGGTTTCCTCTCTTTTTGTAACTGTTTCCTGTTATTTAAATGCTGTTTTTTTGTTTTGTTTTTTCGACATGACATTCAGAGCCAGACTCCGAGCCGGAGTCCAGACTTAAATCTGATTTGGATAATCTGGAGATCTCTCAAAATGGCTGACAGAGGTTTCCATCCAACCTGGTGGAGCGGGAGAAGAACCGCAATAAACAGAATGGACCAAAATGGCTGAAGATAGGTGAGCTACGCTGCCGGCATGATGGAAAAAAAGACGAGGCTGAAATTCTGCCAGAGCTGGACCAACAAAGTGAATACTTTTGTCTTTTTAAAGGGGCGGTGTTATGTAAAACTGACATTTTTGAGCTTTATGTCATGTTAGAATTTTATTCCCTCATCACAAACTGTGCTGAAGGCAACATGGTTACTTAATTGTGGCTGAAAAATGTATTTGCAAATCACTCAAAAACGTTTGTCTCACAGTGTCATATAATGAGCCAGCTATTCCAATGCTGTTTAGATCAAGGCTGGAACGTTACAAAATATCGAAAAAAGTGAAATGCTCTGAAAGCTTTTGTTCTTCTGGAAAAATCCCGTGTTATTCCAAATTCTGATACAACCTGTGAGACGAGTTGCCTCTGATCCTGAGCTGACTCACCTTTCTTTCCAGGAATTTTTTTTTCTCCCCCAGCCTGGTGGAAAAGTGTGTCATAAAACTTTCACTATAAGAAAGTAACAAAGATCGGAGCGCTGAGTATTCGGCATTATAGCCATAAGCTACCCACTGAGACTCTGTGGTGGATTTATTTCATTTTATTTTTTCCAAAAACTGGGTGGATTGATAGAAGCGTTGACCGACTCCAAGCAAAAATTGGCCAGGATTCAACCGAATGTGACAGCGTGACATTAAAAAGCTGCTTGGCTGCAGGCCAGTTTTTAACCCTGCTAAATGCGCTTTGCTCCTTTATTGCATCCTGCCAAGTTCCTTCTGGTGAAAGTTATCTATCACGAGACTTTTCTTATCTGTTGGGCCAATGGGAAGCAAACACATCTCTGCTCCACCACAGCAACGGAGCGCACCTTGAAAACGACGCTAGTAGAAAACTATCTCCTCTCTGCTCTATTCTTTTGCTGTATGTTTACGGCAAAACAGAAAAAAAACAAGCAAACAAAACCATCAAAAGTATGTTCATTTGAATTCCAGCTTGTTTTTATCCAAGCTCAGAGTTGTTTCTGAGGGGCCACGTCTACTTGTATTGATGTGCCACACAAAAAGTACTTCAATTTGAAGACTTTCAAACACCTTGCTGATTCTTGCAGACAAAACTGGACAACTATTAGCACCAGAAGCATAACCATTATGGAAGAGTGTCAAGAAGGATAGAAAGTCTTGTCTGCAGTTTGCCACAAGCCATGTAGAGGGCACCAATAACATGTGGAAGAAGGCTTTCTGGTCTTACGGGACAAAAATGAAACCCTTTTGTCCTGGCGTAAAAAATGGTATGGCGAAAAATTACTGTGATTCAATTTGCTTTTTTAAACACGCAAACCAGTCAAGATGTAGCGTAAAAGATTTTGGGAAATTTAAATTTTTTATGTTTTTTAGTTTGTGGATGCGACGATACACTTTATTCACTTTCTATACCGATACTAATATCTGAGATTTAGTAGCAGCCATTACTGATCTAATACAGAAAAACATTGCTGAGTTGACTAAAATCTTGTTCAAACATATAAAAACAACACAACTTTAATTTGATCAGTCAGTGCAATTAGGAGTAGAACAGCCAATGTGAAAAATAATAAACTGAAACAGATAAAAGCAACAAACAACCTTGGTCAAACATGTAGAAATATACTGCAACAAACCTTCTTTCAAATGATTCAGAAAATGTAATTAGGAATACTAAATAGAACATAAAATAGAACATGAAGTCGCTCAGAGTACAAAGCATGGAATTTAACCAAACAGATTATGGATTGGGCACTAAACTAATTTTTTTTTTCTTCCAGTATCAGAACCAATACAGATATTAATATCAGATTGGTGTATGTCTATTAAAGTTTGTGGTTGTGTAAAAGTTAAAAGGGTATGGGTATTTTTGAGTATGATGCAGTGTTCTCTGTGGAGAGGTGACTTTTTAAGAATCTGTAAGATTTAAGATCTGTAAGAAAAAAAACATATTAAAAACATACAATGAATAGTTATATAAATAATGACATTAACACAGCCAGTAATGATAACATATTAAAAGAACCATTCGAGCTGAAAGAATTTTTATTTCAGCATTTGCTTTGCGCTTTGTATCTGATACTTACGGGGAAGTGTGTTTTCCCCATTCTCACCGGTTGTTACGGTAACTCATGACGTCTCTCTCCCCTCGCCCTCCTACAGAGAAGTTACGCCCATTCAGAAAAAAAGAGAGGGAGAGTGCAGCAAAGCGAGTATTTACGGCGCTTGGCCGCTCTAGAATGAACCTCATCTCTTCCACTCTTTGTGCAGCAGAGGGAGAACATTAAACCACATATTTTGACCAGACCCGGGTTCTTTTTGGACACTGTTGTCAGTCTTCAGAACTGTCACTTCTTAACTTGAAGGAACCAAGGTGAGTGATGCCATTAAAACACTTAACAAGCTCAAACTCTTGTGAACCCCGCGGTGCTAGCTGACTAACAATGTGTTAGACTAGAGGCTAGCTGCTCAGTTTCAGTCTGACTTCGGGTCAGGAAAAATCTTGGCTCGGCTGTCGAGCGCAGAACTTTGTAGCTGTAGAGGTTTGCTTTGGTTCTCCTGTAACTTCCCAATGACGTTTGAATGGACAAATCTCCATAAACTCTGCTGTCCAATTGGGTTTTCCTGGCGCGTGCAGGCGGTCATTTCCTTTGAAGGTGGGGGTGGGGGCAAAATGCCAAGAAAAGAGGAGCCTGCATTTTCAGTCAATATGGGTTTTGTCCGAGAAAGTACCGTCGCTGTGGTTCAAACCGTGGAAAATTAAATTCTGTTTTAAAATAAATGACAGAAACATGCTGTCACTCACCATTTAAAAACATTCACACGCCTTAGCCGTAATTATCTTAGGAGCAGCTGAAAATAGTACATTTTTCTGACTCGTACTTCAGGCTTTCTGATGGTGAAACGAGTAAAAAAAAGTATAAGATGGAGATTTGAATCGTTCTGTACTTATGTTAGAAATGTCAGATATGTTGTTTAAGGAGGCGGTGACTGTGTATGACTACCGCGTTGGAGTTAAGAAATGGGAGTTTTATAAGTCTATAGTTTTGCCGTCCTCCAGAACACAAACAACAGTAGACTGGCGTGTGATTTACAAACTGAGGTTATAATTTGAAAGTTGTATTTCCACATAGTTGCTTAAGAAATGGGGTTAAATAACTTGGTGCCAAGTGGGACACAGCAGTAACTATCCAACAAGAAGCTCAGAGCTATTTGCTCAGTTAAATTTTACTGTAATTCTGTAATTTTTTTATCCAGGCAGTGGGCTCTACTATAATTATGAAAAGCTATTGATGGATTTAATCAGTTGTATTCACAGGTCGCCCACCATACTTTCCCACAGCCATTTTTATTTCTTTTGCTAAGCCAATCTTGGGTATTTGTTGATTAAAAAGATCAGTCTTAGTCCCCATCAGATTATTCTTTTCTTCCATAAACTGCTTGGGTTTTGTTACACTTTGCAGACCAAAGTGTTAGTTAAAATCCCAGATGAGTTTAGCAATTTGTGGCGGTGGGACAGAGGAGGCTCTTTTCTGGCATCACTGTCCAAACCTGATGGTATGATCTAAATTTATTATTTAGACTCGATGATCACAAGTTTACCCTGTTGCTGCTGTTCTTCACCACTGAATTTTGGATTTGCAAAAAAGTGATATTTATACGACAGTGGACCCCCACCTGTTTGTGGTTCAGAACTTGTGGATTTTTCTTTGGAACGTTGCTCCAAATAATCTATGTCAAATTGACCCTTTTGGGTTTATTCCATAGAGCATATCTTGAAAACAGCTCAGTTTGAAAAGCTGAATACGGTGGTACTTGACAGAGCAACCAATCCAGGAGTCCCATTCATTATTCCAGGTTGCTGATTGACCGTAAACCCAAGAATAGACATAAGGAAGACCATGGATGTTAGCTTCTAATGCTAAGATGGTTTCTACTGTGTGCATTAGTTCATAGTAAGATATTTATGTGGTTTAACTATTAAAACTGACAGGTGGAAGCACTTTTAGAAGGAGTCTTAAGTATCTGTGGTTCATATGGGTCCTGGTTCGGCCTGTGTCACTTTAGATTTATTTCCAAGTGAAACAGAAAGTCGTTGATGATCAATTACAAGTTCCTAGGATCTCTGATCAGCAATAAATATACTCAATTCAAAGGTTTATTTTTACTTTATTTTCTAAAAATAAAGTAACTTTTATTTTCATGCATCCATTGAAGTATTTTTCACATGTGGCCATAATTTAAAAAAACTCATCATATTTTTATGATTTTAAAAATAGTTTTAGTGGGTAAATGATGCCAAGTGAAGACGTTTGTCTCGCAGGAGGCTGAAGCCAATCGACAGGAAGAGTAATAAGATGTGGATGTTTTGTGGGGGCATATAAAGGCTTGACAGGAAGATTGATGGAGTTCTGTTATAGAAGCTCATGTTTGTTTTATTAACCTCTCAAACTCCTGCACGAGCAAAGTGTCTGTCTGCAACATGAGCGTTTCCACATCGTTGTTTCCTGGTGTTTGTACAAGGGGACAAATTCCACCGGCATGAGTCGAATGTGACCCAGCCAGTTGGAGACGTTTTTATTGCCACATGAAACAAAGTAAGGCTTTGCAAAGTGCCACCATCAGTGTTGTATAAAAGCATTTTCTGTTTTGTTTTTTGTTTCTATTTAAAGAGACAGCATGTGAATATAACAGGTTTATTCAGTTAAAAATAATTTATTAATCTCAATGAGAAATCCATCCATCCAGGTCGCCAGTCTGTCGCAGGGCAACACAGAGACATACAGGACATTCACACACACACACACACACACACACACACACACACACACACACACACACCTAGGGAGAATTTAGAGAGACCAATTAACCTGACAGTCATGTTTTTGGACTGTGGGAGGAAGCCGGAGAACCCGGAGAGAACCCACCATGCACAGGGAGAACATGTAAACTCCATGTTGGGGATGGAGTTTGCATGTTCCCGGGCCGGGAATCGAACCCAGGACCTTCTTGCTGCAAAGCAACAGTGCTACCAACTGTGCAGCCCTCAATGAGAAATGAAATATTTTATTAATAAAGTTGAGGAAGTCATTATAGATTTGTGAATGATGTAGTTTAACAGTGAAGCTGCCTGCACACTTGGTGTATTAGCATGCAGGTTAGAGATCTGTAAACGTCAGTGTGTTGATGGTAACACACACACTCACACACACATACGCAAAACAGGGGAAATACAAGGTTATGTTGCATTGTTGAAACTGAAACCCACTCAGACGTAAGTGATATTTTGCAAACATATTTGTTTTTCAGAACTTGTTACATTAAAACCACAAACTTAAGTGTATTTTGTTTAAATATAATTTTTATTACTACCAGCCAGGATTAGTCTGTCATAAAATAACTTCTGGAGTAAAGGATTCACCAAGACCTGACTGATTCACTGACCTGACCTGACAACACACAAAACTAAATCTTTTGTCTCTTTCAAATATTAAACAGGAAGTCATTATTTGTTTTGAAACACAATGTGGTTCCGAAAAAAAAATCTTTTTGAAGAAATGTGCTGTAATTCTTCGGAGTAAAATTTTTTATGTTTGTGGAAGTAAAATGGAGACATATTTTTCGTAGCTCTCGGTTTTTGTGTTTGCAGTCGGCGTGCTAAAATCAGGGATCGAAACCCAACCACAAAAACTCTCGGCAGGTATGGGTTGCTGCGTGCGTGTGAGGAAAACATGGCTGCTGAAGGCTCAGTGGCGTCTCTGTATCTGCATTTCCACTGACCATGTGTTTGCACAATTTGACATTTCGAAAATGAAACTGCTCAACAAAAACACGGCAACGTTTTGGTAAAACTTTATTTTTTTTTTCAATAAGTTTAGTCGCTAAAATGAGGTGCGTTTCTTTGTTTTGGCCGTATGAACATTGTTTTATTACGCAAAGCTGCAATGGAAACCAGGCCTGTCACAGTAAAGTTTACTGGACGATAAATTGTCCTAGAAGTTATTGTGACGAACGATAATATTGTTGTTTTGAGACAATTTTCAAGCAATATAATTGTAAAGGCATAATAATGCAAGAGCACGTTGCCAAAGATTAAGAAACTTTAAATATTAGTGAGCATTTAACACTGGAACTTCAAATATCCAAATATTTGAACAGGAAAAAAACTAAAATGAATTATGGAGTCTTTGTTTCTCATTTAATAGAAATAATGCAAAATTGTGTTGTTGTTTTTCACATTAGTGGAATGTTGACAAGGTTTTGCGTCCATTTGTAATGCAGGTACAGTTACTGTCTTAGAAACACCAAGGCAGCATCTTGAACATAATCATAGCCGTGTTGTTAAGAAATGAGTGACTAACTCAACTCACTGTTCTGTTGTCACCTCACAGTTTAACCAACAGCAATCTTCCGGTTCTTTCCACTGATTTTTATGCCGCTGGTCATCGTGAAAGTGTTTGGAAGAGGATAACTATAATCAAATGAGTTCTAGTTCTGCTGCAGAGCCACCATAACGTTTCTGTGGCGTAGATGCAGAGATGAGGTAACAGAGGAAAGCAAGTGGATTGATGGTTTTTGCTTGACTCATTGCTGGCATAATTACCGGCTCTGCTCTGTGTCTGAGCTGCAGTGACTGACAGCTTGACACGGTCTCACTTTCACTGTCTTCATTGCTGTCAGTGAAGAGAAGAGATGCTGATCCTCGAGAAAGAACCCCCAAAAGTCCCTCTATGTGTTATAGGACAGATTCAATCTGAGTAAATATGAAATCGGTTTTCAGATGAGGAATTCATGTATGATCGAAAAATCTGTCCACCTTTAGGGAAAGATTCTGTCCACTCAGGAGACAAAGTGGGACTTTTTGGAAGCTCTTTCATCTGGTGGAAACTAGAAACGGCAGTCGGCACCAACAGTCGAACACGGCGGTGATCGGAGGTTGATCTGGGGTTGCTGCGCTTCTCGAGGACCCGGATGGGTTGCCATAACGATGAAATCTGTCTTCTGGACCTTCAGTTCAGTGACCTCAATCTCCAACAACATTGGGTTTAGCTGCAGCATAATGATCTGAACGTCACAAACACTTGATGCTGTTTGTTGCTGCCAACTGTGACTCAACCAGTTATTAGCTTTAGAGGTCGGTTGCTTTTTAGCAAAGGGTCAGATTGAAGGAAAAGATTAAAAATATGAGTATATTTTTGTCCCTTTAGGGTCTCTGTACTCTTTGTGTTTAAGTGTAATTGCAAAAATGAATAAAAACACTGTAGAGGCATAGCTTTAGTCCGAGTGCTAACCTTGACAGCTGGCTCATGCTCAGTGTGTTTAAATGCAGACTGCAGTGAGGTCCAGACCAGGAAGCTGCTGCTGCTGCTGCTACAGTCTGACTGACTCTCGGCTACAGAGATGCTGCACTGACGCACATTGCTGGGCTGAGTCATGAAATTCTCAGATCAGGATCATTGTTTGCTGTCACACAGGCACATCTCATTTGGCCTTGTGCACACAAACACTCTCACACACTTGCGTCCATATTCACAGGAGACTCTGTAGAACATGCAGGCTGCGTTTGCGCGGTGCCCCCGATGTCGGTCGGCGTATTCAAGGTTTTCAGTGAGCTGCCCGGAGCTGCTCATGTTCCCGGTTCACTTCATCCATTCATTTCAGTTACTGTCTCACAAAGGCAGCACTATAACAGACCCAACATCTGCTACCAAGGCTCCAATGCTCACAGGATGGGGGGAAATACTGAAAACTGAAAATGTGATTGCAGATATTCTCGTTTTTGTTATGTTTACCTTGAAACATTGTTTCTTAGTTTCAGGTTTTTCACTTATCTGAAGTATCTACATCTTTTGATCAGGTTGTGATGAAAATATTTAAAATCTTGCACTTTGATATATTTGATTCTCTTCATCCCCGTTTTGATTTAAAAAGCGCAAAGACTAAGATGGCAGGTAATCGATTGGCACCATTTCTGATGAGACCTTTTGGTCTCCAGGTGATCTGTAGTGTTTGTGGTTGTCATGCGACAAAAACCTGGCATCCTTTCATCTGCCTGTCAGCAGGAGAGCAAAACTCCCCCACGCTAAATGTCAATGCAGATTGTAGATAAAGCTGAAGGTGAAGTGACGAGACCTGCAGATGAAACAAGGAAAAAAAAAAATCACTTTGTCTCTTATCTGCAAGATTTGTTTTTCACTTCAAATATTTTTAGGTTTTCATTTTTAGATGTACGTTTCTATGTGAACGGAAATGTGCATTTTCTAACATTCCATTTTTATTTAGCACGCAGGCTAACAACTGGGTGAACCTGTGAGGGTGCCGTAACAGTAGAAGAGATGATGTAGACACAGATTTAGCTCAGACACAAGCTTCTTTCACAAAGCGGTTAATTGAGGCTGCAAAAGCAGCAAAACGTCTCGGGCTCAACCTGAAGTCTTTCCTGAACGACGCAAATTCATTTCTTAGAGGCCGGATATTGTTGCGCGCTGTTTTGTTGTTGTTTTTTTCCCCCCCTCAGGTTGTGTGTTTATTTTGTCACACGGTTACAAGCTCACTCTCCAAACTTGTCTAGTTTGGATTTCCTGCCTCATCCAGCAGGATGGGAGGATCACGACTTCCTCCCATTCATTACTCAGCTGTCTGATAAGTTTAGCAAAAGTACATATTTTAGCCATTGTTTAGTTTTAGCCATTGGAAACTGATCAATGTTCTAAAGATTAACAACTGAACAGTCAGCTCTGATACCCAGGCTAACATAGTTACCACGTATACGCATGACAACACTGTTGCTTTAAAGAGCAATGTGCAACATTCTCTCTCTGGTTGCATTGAACTTTTAACTCACCAATCACATTCTGGATGCTGAACTCTCCAAACTTTTAGTGAGCTAAAAATAAATATTATAGAACACAAAAAACATTAGTAGCCACCCTACAGTGATAAAGCAGGAAGTGTAAGAAAAACCTTTGATCTTACCTACCACTGATTACTTGGATCATGAAACAAGTGGTGTCAAAACTTCTCCCCAACTCTGAGAAGGTGATGCAAATTATACACTTCATAGCATCTTTAAATGGGATATATTTACAAATCAGGGCTTTCATCCTACACAGAACTCTCTGGATGCAACATCCCATCTCCTAGATATTTAAAGGAGTAGGATTACAATCATTTTTTTGTGCTATACAATGATTGTGTCATTTTATAGCACAATCAACTAACTGTTACCTTCAGTTGTCATAAAAATGCTGCATGAAACAAATATGACTTAGAAGAAATTTGACTTCCTTATTTAACTCCTTGAAAGAGTCAGAAAGCTGCTGCTCCTTCAGAGGCTCCGCCTTCAGGAAGTCGTCACAACATGGCTCCTCTATTAACCCTCTAACAGTTTTTTTTTTTTTTTTTTTTCCCAGCGCTGCTCTGAGAAGCAGCTCCTTTAACGAGCCCAGCAGGTGAGCAGCTCCTCCAGGTGTTTGCTAATTGCTGCTGGCTAGTCTGAATGTTAAGATCGGTCAATTTTACACGATACCGCCCCTTTAACTGTCACAGCAAAGCTCTCTCTACAATACTGTACAGTTAGGGGGCCGCTCTTTGTTAGGAATTATCCGAGTAATATGCATGCAAAATAATCGCTAAGGTAGAAAGCTAATATTACTTCCTGCTGAAATCTGAGCGCTTGTTTCTCCACACGCGTGTTATTCTGCAGAGTGGTGTGTGTGTGTGTGTGTGTTTGGCCCCACGGGGCCGATGTGTGGCGTTTTGAATGATCAGGTGTTTGCATGCTGGCTGCGCCCCGGTGGACCGGTATGTGCTGCGTCGGCGGGGTCATTAGGTGACGGGGGTTCCATAGAGAACGGGCATGGAAACGTCTGTGAGAGCGGAGGAGAAAAACAAAGAGAGCGGCGTTTTGTTGCGTCTGCCTGACAAAGTCCTGAACACGGAGTGGAAGGAGAAACTCTTAAACAAAGTTGCTGTTTTCATATTGTTCTAAATACAGCTTTTGTTTTCATGTTGCCAAGATAAACTCTTAGTTGCTGCTTAGATTTAATTATAACCTTCCACCAAATATCTAACCAAATGTTGGTCATGACGACATTTTCACACGACTTTATTACAGACACAGTTCAAGCCGAAGATGTTTTAATGTTTCCTCATCAAATCAAGTGATTCTTTCTGTTCCAGTACAATTTTTCTTTTCTTTTCTTCCAACTCTAGAGGCGCCGAGTCGACAGTCTTTTGGCTTTATTGACCCCGGCCAATAGCTCAGTAGGTAGGAGACCAAAAGTGTAGCTCCTGTCAGAAATATATGCAGACATTAATTTAGCCTGCCGGAGAGAGTGAACTTCAGCAGAGAAGAACAGGAAGGTGGAACATTTTGAACATGGAAACATGGAAATGTCGGCTGGCTTTTGTAAATCTCAAGTAATCACTAATAACTGCTGAAGACGATTGTTTCTGTTGTTTTGTTTTAAATAGTAAAAGCCTTTTTATCTCTTCTACTCGCTGTGAGAGATCATCTCTGCTGCTAAGAATAGAGCCACAATGGCAGAAAGCTGATGATTCAAAAGATAAGTGCTTTATTAATTCAAGTAATTAAAAAAATATATATGTTAGGGTTGAGAATATGGGCAAAAGAGGTTGGTTTTTATTTATGAGATCGTCTCATTTGTTTGAATGAATCTTTCTACCAGCTCTAATTTTACCTCCCACTTTTAAAGAAGAGCTGCTTGGTAAACTACAAGCTGGTTGGTGAGATTACTGAAGACATTGAGTTTGTCACAATAAATCGATTAGTCGTACAATAAATGAAAATGAGCTCAATAATTTCAGTTTGCATGATTTATCATTTTTCTCTCTTTCTACCAAAAACCGAACGACTAAATTCTGTTTTTTTTAAAGGCCAGTTTTGTTTACAGAGACTTGATTATTAATTTTATTTGTTGTTTCTGTTGTTTTGTTTGTGTATTTCAAATGTCTTCCAGTTCCAGTCTTAATTTAATGTTCAGTATAATTTAAAGGTTGTTCTTTGACGATGTGTTCCTGCGTTATTTTGCCGTATCTGTCATATTACTTGAAAATGGCCTCAAAACAACAATTTATCACAATAACTTCTAGGACAACTCATCATCCAACATACTGCATCGTTGTAGTTATAGATTATTTTCGTTTCAAATTGACGGGTTTTGGCTAAAACATTTACAGACATTAAAGATGAAATCAATATATTTTGTACAGTTTCGGTTTCACTAAAACTGAATATTTCTGGGACTTTTCAGTAAGTTACCTTATTTTTATTTTTTTTGAGTGAATCCTCCAGTTAACGATCAATCAGTTACTAAATCAGTTGACTGTAATTTCAATAAACAATTACAGTAATCACGATTAATTCAGCCCTAAAATAGAGATTGACCTTGACAGTACTGTGAAACTTCAACATTTTAATTTGGTTGCCCTTTATTTCCCTCCAATCATTTTGTCAGAATTTACATTATTGTACATAATTCCCAATAAACGTTTTTTTTTTTTTTTAGTCATAGCAATAAAGATCAGGTCACACAGCCGACACAGGGTGAAAATCCATGGTTAGGAAAAACCCAACTCCATTGGATCAGTAGAAAAACACACAGACAATAATCTGCTTTTTGCAAAAACACGCTGATTGTTCCAATAACTGGTGAAACCTTCGTTATTGGACGATTATTGGACGTGGAGTCCACTGTGCTGGTGGACTTGAGTTGTGTCTCATGACAGCTGGCAGTGGGAGACACTGAGACTGTTGTTCTGCGAAGTGGTAAAGATAAATGAAGCATGCTGTTCAGAGAGGGAGCAATCGCATTAACTCATTGTTTATTGAGTTTAGTCCAATCAGAGGGCAGAATCTCTCTGCTCTCTGTTCCTGCAAAGTGTGTTCAGACCACTGGAAGGAACCCTTCACATGTTTGGACTCACCGGTCTTCTTCTGAGAAGCTGTAAACATGGAGGCGTGATGCTCTACTCAGCTTATCAATTAATCATCAATCATTTATTGGTGAATTATTGGTGTCTCTGATTTGCAATGTTTCTGTGGAAGTTGGGCTTTTCCTGTGTTTCTTCATGCGTGTCCGACACAGCTAAAGAACCCATCAGAACACACACACACACCAACTTTATGTTTTGTTTGTTTTTTTTTAAGACGGTAGCTTTGTGGAGGTTTATGTTATCCTACATCAAATCGCTGAAGAAAACTGGATTCATCCTGTGGAGACGGCAGCTCCAGTTACCACGGTGAACAGGCCGTCTAGTTCAGCCAGGCGCGTTTGGACTCGCCTTACACACGAGCTGCTCTGGACAACATGGCAGCATTTCAGGGAGACAATAACCAATAAAAACTAGTCATTTCTGAAAAAGCTAGAAATGACAGGCTGTCATTATAGCTGCAGATGGTTATTACACTGTCTGTGATCCCACAGCAGCTGCCATAAATGGCACAATGTGGACATGGCAATTAAGTAAAGTTAATTTATAAATAAACCCATAAACGCACTCTGAACAGAACATGGTGGTGGTAGCTTCAGGAACTGGAGATGCTTTTCCTCTGCTGGGGCAGAGAGGCTGGTCAGAGAGAGGTCAGGGTAAACACAGAGAAAACCTGAGGATATCTAGCAGGATACTGACGCCAAACGGCCAGAGATGCAACAAACTGGTTTGGACCAAATTATTCTCACCGGTTGGAGTGGACCAGTCAAAGCCTAGCCCTTAATAGCCCAAAATATGGTTAGCAAAATAAGGCCTTAAAATGCTTTAAATCATTATTTTTTTTTTATACAAGTTGCCCTTAAATATGTTAATCACATGTCTTTCATTTTTTAATTAATATGTTTTTTCCCTTTTTGAGAGACTTTTCTGTCAGGCAAACATTTGAGTCACACAGACGGATTCATTGCACTCTATGACTTGGGGCGGTTGAGGCAAACTAGCAGCTAATATACCCTTGCTAATTAGCTCACTGGTAGCTATCTCTCTTACCATTTGTGATTATAGTTGTAGATATGAACACATCTCCAGAGCGCCGAGTCTTTCTGCTTTCTGTTCTGGTGGATTTGATGTGAAGCCGATCAGATTTCACTGCAACTCAAACTCAGCTATAGAAGCCAGCTGATGGTGGGTGTGAGGTAGTTGGAGTCCTTTATTCAGCCGGTTTAATGGCCAGTAAATAATAAAAAGGCAGCTCTTACATAATTGACCAATCAAACCTCAGCGACTGTTTGTCAACCAATTAGAGGAGAGCTGGATAAAGGGATCTGGTTTCCCTCCTCTGTCAGGTCACAGTGACATCAAAGCGCTCTCAAATTATTGTTGCCATGGTAACGAGTTGTGCGACCATTTCCCAAGTCGGCCACTGCGTCTGGGTTAGAGTTTATTTGTCCCCAGGGAGGGAAGAAGGTGAAATGTTTCTCTGTGTCCATGTCGCTCCTCTGAAGCCATCCTCCTGTCCTCCTCCCTCCATCTTTAGAGTGCTGCTCCGTGACCTCCTGACCCCGTGACGCCGACTCTTCCAACATGTCTTCTGAAGCCACGCCCATCCAGGAGTCTCGACCTGTGACCCCTCCGCTGACCTCCCCAAAATCTCCATGTTCACCAGGTAAAAAATGAGTTTTGTATTGTTTTGTCCATTTGGTTCATGTGTGTATTAGAGCGCACTTAATGTGCTAATAATGGTGCAAAGTTTTTTGGATTAGCACTTTAGCCCTTATGCTAACTCTGAAAACATTTAGCATACTTTGCTTCATTTTTAGCTGTTCCAGGTCAATTCTAAAGCACTAATTTACTTTCCTGTTTGATAAACTTTACTCTGGGAAAAAAAATGGACGTCTGTGTTGAAGTTTTGGTTATCAGCTCATCTACTTCTGTGTGTGACGTTTGTTCATGTGAAATCTTTTCGTTCATTTTCAGAGTCTCTGCATCTTCCAACCTACAAGCTCAGAGAACGCTCGCCTTCCCCAATGAGAGACTTCCTCATCCCCAGCCCTCTGCCCACACGCAGGAACAGGACCATCTCGGCGTGAGGACACACACACACACACATATAAAGTTATTAGTACTATCCAGATAGTACATGTAGCAGTCATGTGGAGGTTCAGTGTGAAACATTTACATTAGTTCCTTTACAGCGACAAAATGATGCTGATTAAATACAATAACCAGGGAGCCGTCAAAACGTTTCTGCACAAAGTAAAAACTGTATCAACTAACTATGTTGCTGCTGTTCAAATGCAACATATGTTAACCTCCAGCTTAACCTTCCTAATGTACTTTTCTTTCACCTTTTCTCTTCCTGTCGTCTCTGGTTTTGCTTCTCAAAGCAGCGCAGTAACCAGCTTCACGGGCTGGACCCAGCAGTGTTGGTTTTTCAAAATAAAGTACATTTTAACATTTCATGATGCTTAATTTCACACTCTAATTATGGTTAGTATAAGTGTGCAAATATAGGCTGCATGTAATATACTGTACGTTGTTTTAACGTGTGTTTTCAAGAAAGACCTTTATGCTGAAGGTGTGGTGTCTTTTATTTTGCCATGGCAGCGTGCCACAATCAGTTACCAAGATTTATTTATTTATGTTTTCAATCCGAACAAGCTGATATAGTCAGAGGTATCTTCAGGGCCACTGTAACACAGACTGCTACAGGAGATCCTTCCTGCCTTCAGCCGTCTCTGAAGAAACCTGGATAGTTTGACTCCTTAAAACATCCAGGTTTTTTTTTTTGGTTTTTTTTTTTTTTTTAAATGAAGTCTCTTTGGATTACATTTCCTGACATTTAAAGACAAAACTTCAGTTCCTGCTGAAATTGTAACACTTTTATTTGAATCTAGAGTAAATTTCAATCACTTTAATGTCCTAATAATGTGGAATTTAATAATGTTATTTGAACTATTGCAACAAACAACATCAATAGATTTTTAAGCCACAGATTAGATGCACAGGGGACATAAACAAAGATTTAAAACACATATATAAATGTATAACCTGTAATCTCTCCATATATCCCCTCCTGTCTGGTGCTGCAGGTCCACCCGGGCAGCAGAGGGCCCCGTGTTTTCTGGAGTGTGTAAATGTTTCTCCCGCTCCAAAGGCCACGGCTTCATCACACCTTCAGACGGAGGCAACGACATCTTCGTCCACATCTCAGAGTAAGTGTGTGTGTGTGCCCTGCTTTCCCACCTGTGATGAGGTGCTTTGGTTTGAATCACCGTCATCTGACCTCAGAAACACACACACAGAGAGCAGGGAGGAGTGTGTAGGAGGGCCACCTTCACCCCGATGCCTTTGTTTTCAGCCTCAGACGTCAGAGGAACACACACACACACTCCCACACACACTCCCTCCACCCCCATGGATGTGAAGTAAAAAGACATGGGTACATCCAGACGAAACCTGATGGAACGACTTGATTTCAGCAGATTGGATGAAAATGAGCTGACAGGCTGCAGAGTTAAACGAACTCTGAGCAGGAAGCTTCTGGTTTAAACCGTTTCCATTCGTTACTTCTAAGGCTCATTTCTTGACCTTCAGGGAAGCAAAATGTATTAAAAGATCAAACGGGGATCTGGAATCTCTGCAAAGACACACTGATGAGATAAATGGGAAAATTTAAGTGATTTTAATTTACTATAGTGGTTATACTACTGTTGTGTAAATATATTGCATAAAAATAATAGTTAATATTTAACTCTGCAACTGGGAGAGATTTTAAATGTCCAAAATAAAGTACAAATAAAATGGATACTGAAACTTCTGTAAACAAAGAGACACGAGAAAAACAAACCATCATGCAAATGGAAGTTATGGAGCTCATATTCACTTATCATGGGATTAATTGATTTCTTTTTATGACGGACCCGACACCGAGTTATTTTGAAAGCTCTGCTTCCCGTGTGTGTTTTGTTTTGTCTTCCAGCGTTGAGGGCGAGTACGTCCCGGTGGAAGGAGACGAGGTGACCTACAAGGTCTGCGCCATTCCTCCCAAACACGAGAAGATCCAGGCGGTGGAGGTGAACATCACCCACCTCAAACCAGGCAGCAAGCATGAGACCTGGGGGGGGCACGTCATCAGCAGCTGAGCGTGCCGACCATCACCGTGGAGACGGGGGGTGGGGGGGGGATTTAAAGGTGTGTGAATGGAGGATGCTGTGGGTGAATCATGTTACCAGCCGTCTCTTCTTCTTCTCACTCAAGCGTGAGCCGCCGCCCTTCGACTCCATCCGGACAGAACCCGCTTTTCTTTCCTTGGATCTGAAATCTTGAGCGGAACCGAACCCGCAGCTCTCGTTATTCCTGTAGAACCTCACAGAGATGCGTTTGGAAGTGTTAGGGATCATAAAACGCTCTATGAATGTCGGAGTGTCTCCGCTGATCTGGTGTCGGCTAATCTGACAGAAGCATAAATCCATAATCGTGTCATGTTTGGGTGAAATAAAAGACTTTTAACGATTCCTGTCTGCTGGTTTCTTCTTTTTTTTTATATATAAATGGCAGCTGCGTTTCCATTATGTGTGCAAAGCTTTAATATTCTGCTAAGGTCCAAAAAACACAATTGCAATGGCAGTGTTTCCTTTAAACAAGAAATCCAGTTACAATCTTGTCAATAAGTTTAACATAAGTTAAAGAAAACAACATGGCCTCCTGCCACTTCCTGTCGTCTTCTTCGTATTTTCCACCAGTAGTGATATCTTGTTTGATCACATGACTCGCTAAATGCTAAAAAAGTGTTTGAATTGAAATATGATTCTGTTGATATTTAGGGGGTGGGGGGTGCTCCCGGACGCCCACAGGTGGGCGCCGTGGAAACTGTTGTCTGGGATTTCCCTCCTGGATCTGTAACCACAGCAACCTTGACCTTGGCCAGGAGAAAGATGATGAATCTGACGCTAAAAGTCATCCTGTTGTTCCTTCATGGCTGCTTTCAGAAGCTTGTGGTAGGTCACTGTGTTGTCATGGAGAAACGCTGCCAATTTTCTCGATAACTTTCAATAACTTCTTGTGTCGTTCCATCCTGGAGACAATAAGAGTGTAGCGGAGGAGGCCTGGAACATGGCAGCACTTCCTTCCTTCTTCAGTGAATCAAACCCAAAGATAAACTGTGTTGAACTCGGAGGAATTGAGCTCTGAAGACATTTACATCCAACAGCTGAACTTGGATCCTCTTCCTTTAATTTTCACTTACTCTGGGTTCATTTTCCCGTCTTAGTTAAATTTCTGGTGGATCTCGTCAGCAGCAGTTCTGCTTCTAGGAATGTGAACACATTCTTTTCTAGATCTCCCTTGAGCCTTTGTGTCAGCTGTGTTTGGTGGTTCTGGTTCTTTTTTTTCTAGCTCAAGAAAAGTTAACTTTTGTAATCTCTGTTTAAAATCTGCTCTTATTGTACTTGAGTCATCTTTTACTGATGAAATTACGCCTATCTAAAACATTTTAAGTGCCAAATCAGATGAAACCTGATTAAGTCTATACGTTTTCATAACGCTGTTTGTTTTTCACTTTCATCCGCAGCACTCAGTCAGTGAGGTTCTGGACTTGTTTGCCACCTTCTCTTTGCTTTTGATTTTGGAAAACAGTCAGATCTTTCCAAAGCTGTAGGGCACATATGACTTAGTCCTTTAGGTCTAGAAATTCTACACTTTGGCTCTTCTGCTGAAAAAAAAAAAGATTTCAGAAGGGCACTTTATTGTCCAGAGGAGAAATTTCAGGTGCTCTAGCTCCTCCTAGAGTCTATTTTTGCACATTGCTGGTAAAACGTATCTCTGCATGGACTGGACAGAAGTTACATGCCAGGCCTCCGTCATTTAGCTAGCGCTAGCTTAGTTAGCCCACTTTACAATGTCTAACACCATAAAACTCTAAACTCTAAATTAATCCTTTGAGAAAAATCAATGTTCTTATTATGTTTGGGTTTCCTACCTCAAAAAACAAAAAAAACTACATTTTATTGCTATGGTATTACTTGATAATAAACTGAGCCATCCAGTTTCCTCAGATGTTACTACAGACTTCCTGACCTGAAGGAGCACAAACCTCTGATGTTTTTAAAAACGTGCTCACTTTGTTTGACTTTTAGTTCTTAGAATCACTTTGGTCCAAATTTCTATCTGTAGTTTTATTGCACTTCAAAAAATAATTGTAGCTACTGTATTTTGTTTTGTGTCCAGTGTGTAATTTTTTAAAGCAAATTAGTCAAAATTAAATAGAAATATTTGCATTTTTATTCATTTATTTTAATTGTGATTGTAGTTTTTACTCATTTAAATATTTTTCTGCATAGGTTTTGTTTTCTCATCATTCTGAGCGCAGTTTAATTTTGTTAAATGCATGTTTCTGGTTCTCCCTCCTGTTCAGCTCAGTAGGGGATTTTTCTCTCTCTCTTTTTGTTACTGGTGTTTGTTCCGTTTGCTTCCTGATCTTATCTAATGTAAATCACTTGTTGTCTATGGAAAATGCTGGATAAATATAGACAGACAGAGAGAAAAGGGAGCCACATTCCTGCTCCCCTCTTGACGTCTGAACAGAAACTGAAAGCGGAGTGAAGGAAACCGTTCCCATCAAACCGGAAAATTCGACTTAACAGCAGAAACCGATCTCAGGTTTTACAAAAGCACCACTTTTTGTGTGTGTGTGTGTGTGGAAAGAAAGTTATGCCCATTGAAGCAACTTTATTTTCAAACAAGCCCCCAAAAATGCAAATGATTAAATTCGCAAGTGACTTGAGGAAAAAAATACAAGGCCAAAGCTGCTGATAAACAGTTAATGCTGTGATGACCTCCTGAAGGCAGCTTTCAGGAAGAGGTGGAGTTTTTAAAGAGACTAAAGCAGAAATTCAAGGCATTAAATTACAAAGTTAAATTTCTTTTAAATCAGTAGATTTATGCAGCATTTTTATAACAGTTAAAAGTAACATAGTTACTTGTTTGCGCTATAAATGACGGTGTGAGCTGGAAAACACAAAATACTGCCGCTTTAAAGTGAAACTGTGAAGATAAAAACTAAAATCAGTCCAATAGCCTCACCACTTGGGGAAAAACCTCGTTGTGCTGCCCCCTTCTGGCCACATTTGATTAGCACAGCTTCTAAATAAAACTGAAACACGTACAGTCCATTTCCTGCCTGTTTTAAACTAAAAGCATTAAAATTGAAACCATAATGAATGTTACAGACGGTGATTCTAATTGTGGAACTAAAGACGTAACGATGAAAGGATCTCCATGTTGTCAACAATCACACTGTAAGGTCAAAGCCATAAGTCTTTTTTTCCCCACATTTCTGTCATGTTTGTCGACCACCAACCTCTGTGTGTTTTATTTACTGGATTTAATGTGATAGATGATAAAAATAGAAAAAGGTGACAAATAATTGTCAAGTCGTTGGGAAATAATGCTGGCACATTAAAAATAATATGTCAGGGAAAAATTTAGAGGCTTTTGTCACTCATTTTAGAAAATAAAATTCATATTAACTAGATTTATTACCCATAAACAAAACTATTCCAAGCCTTTTGTATTTCTTGTAAATTTGATGATTATGGCTTATAGAGAATAACCCTTCAAAGTGCAGCATCTCAGATCATTAGAACAGCAATAAAAAGGATACTTTAAACAGAATCTTCATTTCTATTTACAAAATTATTGGTTGATTCTGCTTCTACATGAGATTCTGCATTTCAAAATGTTTTACTAATTTGAAAAGTGTGGCATTTACATTGTGAAGCTTTCAGCTACACATGGCTTGTTATGTATGGTAAGCTAGTAATCCATGTTGATGTCTATGAAGGCTAATTCAAATCTCCAGGCTGCTGAGTCTAGTGAAGGAAAGGCAGAAGAAAAAGTGACAAATGCTGCAATTTTCTTTAAAGTCAAAATTTTCTACCTAACTAATATAACTGTTCCTATTTAATAACTTAGTTATTTATCATTTTTTACACATGAAAAAACTCATCCTTGTGTTCTAGACACAGTAAGAGTTGAACCTTTGCTGTTATGGAGGAAAACACAACAAAAAGCAGCAACACTTTGTTTATCAGGAGGAGACGTTGTAAAATTTGTTGTTTTCTTTTTTGTCTCCCAGAGCACTCAGCCTGCTGAGGGGCCCCGGCCCTTTGTCTGGTCAGTGAGGGGCCAGCTGCTCTGCTCTGCTCTTGGCCCTGACTTCAGACCGCAGGAGGCGGAATCTTCAGGCTGCCTTCTGTCCACATTTACTGTCAGGGTTGCGCGTCTCATCCGAACAGCACTTCCTGTGTTCGGCCAGCAGATGTCGCTGAAACACTGCTGCAGCCTTTAAAACAAACGGTCCGCATCCGTCTGTCTTCTGCTCCAAAACAATAAAAGGTCAGGCAGCCGACAGAGCCGTACTAAGAAAAACAAAAAAACAAATTAAATTACGAGAATAAAGTCATAATATTCAGAGAAGTTGCACTAAAAGGATGCAAGCTTTCAATCCCATATCTTGGACCTACAAGGTTTCTGATTGAATCTTCTAGCATGTCACACAAACACAGATTGAAACAGGTTAAAATAAAATCCTAACCAGAATTCTTCAATAAAATTTCCTTAATTCTGTCACAGTTGGGAGTTGCTCTGTGCCGCCAGAGCCGGCCCAAGTCAAAAGCAAGTTAAGCTGTTGTTCAGCACTACACTAAATGCAACTGCTGGACCAAATGAGTAACAAAGGGAATTTTTTTTTTTTTACTTTTAATATGTTTGCTGTTTATTTAGTGAATAAACTATAAATGGATGATATTCAGCCCTTTCACCCTCCATACGGTGAAATAAAATTTATTAGAGCTACAAATGTTACATGACCTGTTGACAAAAACACATCTGCTGTGATAGTTTTACTGTCATTTTGTTGTTAAAAAAATGCACCGTCTGTTGTGGAAATTCATTGCAATTATTCCATGAAGAAAAAATTAATTAATAATAATTTTTAAAAAATATGCATTTGTAATCATATCTGTACCTAAAAACATTTGCTGGCTCCGAAGCCTCGAGTTGGAGACCCCTGTTCTGATTATAGAGCCTTGAAAACTGAGTTAGTGGAAAAGTGAGGAAAAAAAGTCTTAGAATTTAAAAATATGTGATGTGTTAAATTAAATTGTACTAAATAATTTCCCTTTAGGATCAATGAAGTATTTTTGAATTGAATTTATTTGGAATAGACAAATAATTATTATTAGAAAAATGTTTAATTGTCTTATAATTTTCTATTTGTGAGGCAGGCTGGTTGCCAGTTATGTAAAAATAGCAGCTGTTCAGCTGAACTTGGGGCCCCAATTTCGATTCCACTTCCGGCCTCAAACAATTTTGGACCGGCCCTGGTGCCAGACCAAGATTATAATTACTGTCCATCTGGCCAGTTCTTAGCGAACTTTGTGGAGGCGCCCCTGATCAAGGAGAAAGGAGGAGGGAAATGCGAGGTGGGGAGAAAGGGATGGAGGAAAACAGATGATGAGCGAAAGGAGGAGGAGGAGCAGAGAGGAGGCAGGCACTCACAGCGACAACAGCAGGACAATGGACCGTCTCCGCTCCAGATTATAACGGACACCGGGTTTGCTCCAACTAACTGGATTACCAGGTATGACTTGCTGCGGAACGGGTCACCTTCCGGCTCGGTGATTTTTTTTTCTTTCTTTCTTTTCGTCCCCCTTTTTAAATGTGCTGTTTGTCGGCGGCAGAAGGGGAGGGGGGAGATGACGGAGGGGGGAAGCTGCAGGAAGGAAGCAGCGCAGTAGCTCAGCAGCAGACACCCAGCGGGGCCTGCTGACCGTCTGCCTCCGGCTTCCAAAGCAGCCGGTGACACCGAACTATTCGGCCGCAGCTCCGGCTGGGCCTCCGCTGCTCGTGTCCGAACCGGGCGGACCGAAAAATCACAGCGCGAGCGCACATCCGGAACGTCCGCTCGCCTGAACAAACGCGCCCCCGCCAAGCTCCATTATGAAAATAAGCAATTTGACATTTTTAGCCTCCCCAGCAGAAATGGTTGTCACTGAGAATGTCAGACCTGATGTAGATTAACCCGACATCGTCTCTTGATTCGTTCGGCTCAAATGATAAGTATTAAAATGCTGGAATTAAAATCAAAATTAAACAATACAATTAAAAAAAAAATATATACATTTTCTATCTTTCTACACGCACATATAGCGATTTAACTGAAAGTAACAAATGCATTATGCACAGTCGGAAAAATATACGTATAAGTGCCTCTAAACAAACATCCTGACCAGCGACAGCAGCAGCAGCAGCAGCAGCAGCAGCTTCCTCCCAGCCGCACCAGTCCAGGCCCGGGTATCTCCCGCACAGATGCGGGGATTGTCGTGGGAATAGACGGACTCATTGTGTTTACTATAATGCGCCTTCTGTCGGACGCTGCGTGTTTGTGACGCACGCAGACGAGCGGAGATGGGGAGATGCTGTGCGGGCATCACTTAGGAGAAAAACACACAACACTGATGTGACCGGCGCTGCTGATGCAAGCAGACAGATGTGACCGGCCAGATGCACATGCGTGTGGGTGTGCGTGTGTGTGCTTGGGATGCTGCCAAATGTTTGATGAGGAGGCCAGAAGAAATTAGGTGGGGATAGATGAGGAAGATGATGTGTTGAAGTGACTTGCACCCGGTGCGCGTGGCATCTGCTGGAGGAGGCCGGGATCTCCTGATATTGTTTGCTAAGAAAGAGAATCTATTGCGCTGGAATTCATGGATTTAGATTACAGAAGTCGCTAGAGCAGAAAGAACTGATTAAAGGGAAGTGCTGGGACAGAGGCAGAGATTTTACTGCAGCTTTTATGGCATGTAATAAACAGGTTTAAGCACATAATCAGAGCCAGCCCAAAGCATAAGGGAACTAAGTAGCTGCTTCAGGCCTTCGACCCCAGTGTGGCACACTGCTCAGTAGGAAAAATAGCTAATATCTGCGGTAAAAGTTGCTAACTGATGTAATTGCCAAATTTGCATAATTACATCCACATGCATTTACAATAGGCACTGCAGGATAAACGGATGATATCACAAAGAGGAAGTAAAAACAGCCCGTGTCTTATTTGTATCAGAGCAACTAAAATAAATCTCAACCGCGACAGTTTTCCATCTTGCCTTTAGTTTTTTGTTTTTTTAAAAAAGATTTTGTTGCCGTGATTTGATGTGATTCCAGTGAAAATCTTAAAAGTGGCCCCCACCCCCTACCTGTTACTGAAAGAAAGCTAGTACGGTACTTGATTCCTTTCCCCACAAGTTAGCATTAGTTAAACTGTGCCGCCAGTACATTGACGAAGCAGTTTTGAATTTAACCCCTGACATTGGTGCAGCGGTTTATAGAAATTCTGTTTTAATGGATATTTAGGAAGATAGATTATAAAAAATAGCTATAGAAAACTAGTTAATTAGATTCAAACCCATTTATAAAATGTGTTCACTCAACCAGTTTACAGAGTTACATCCCGACCATAGAACCTAGCTGATCTGGTTAGTATTTAACTTTGTAGCATGTAAAAAACACAGCAACTATGAGTGGGTTGTGGTTAAGGGCATAAAACATCACTAGTAAACAAGCTGGCGTGTAAAGCGTTTTCCTTGACAACCACAGCTAAGATGTGTGGTTCGTTGGCAGCTAGTGCCTCCTGTTTGAGAGGCCCAGCCTGCTCGTATGTTTGAGTTTAGTGTTAGCACTGTCGCTAAGCCGGATCTAAACTTATATTCTTGCTTCAGCACAAGTACTTTTTCTATCATTCTTATTGGATTTCTTCATTTTTACTGAATCGATGTATTCATTCGTAAAGCTACCCATACATCATAAAGATACTTTATGGAGGATGTTGAATAGTAGTCATTAAAATGTATTAAATTTTAATCAAACATATTAGTTTGCGTTAAGTACAATAACTGCAACAATGAAAAAAAAACATATTTTGGTGTAGATTAGAACTTAAAGAGGCCAGGACAGATAGCTGATATGATTTTATGTTTTTTATTAGGAATGACAATATCAACTTGGTAAAAGTCAAGAACTGTCAAAGCTGGTGGCTAAGAAATAGTCCAGCAACAGCGCTAAGGTCAAACTTGCAAGCAAGTTGCTATATTCTTTGTGTAAAAATATAAAAATAAGAAAAGCATTTGTGAAGTAGTGAAATTTTAATCTACTCTAACAAGCTGACATGAAAACCTTTTTCTTCATCACTGAAGTTGTGTCGCTGATTGACAACGACAAGGTTAGGGTAGCTTAGCTTGGTAGCAAGTTAGCTATTATTTGCTTTGTCTTATCCAGCAGAAACCTAAAGGCTTACTGGTTTATCTCAAAGTAATTATATAACAGCCTGCTTCTTAACAAAAATCTTTTGATCTTTTGATCCTGACTTATTTTATTAAGAAAGAATTTCATAAAGAACTTAGTAAAGGTTAGAAGCTTAGCATGCTAGCAAGTGACTGTCATTAAGAGTTAAATCTAGATCCAATCTTAGACTCTTGCTGCAACAAGACAACTTTCTCAACCACAAGTTTCAACCAGCCAAACTTTTATTAGGGTTTTGTAATTATATTCACATGTAGTCATAACACAACACATATAAACATGTCATTCTTACTGTTCTCTGACAGAGAATAGCTAACTTGCTAGCAAGCTAAGCTTCTCAACCCCGAGACAGTTATTGACAATGAATGACACTTATGTTCGTTTGACTTAACCAGTATTTTTTATTTCTAGTTATGTTATCAAAATGTTTAGGTAGGATTTGTTACCAAAATGAAGTTGCTGGTGTTGTGAGAACGTTCCCATTATTGAGCGAGTAAAACATATATTTTAACAACTAAAATGTAACACCTGGGGCTGCACAGAGACGCAGTCGATTGGCCTGTTGCCATGTTCTA
Source organism: Gambusia affinis (assembly GCF_019740435.1). Classification (NCBI taxonomy): domain Eukaryota; kingdom Metazoa; phylum Chordata; class Actinopteri; order Cyprinodontiformes; family Poeciliidae; genus Gambusia; species Gambusia affinis. The sequence goes on from NC_057886.1 coordinate 3,002,230, forward strand.
GGAGGTTCTAGGTTTGATTCCCGGCCTGGGGCCTTTCTGAAGGAAGTCTCCAGGTTCTAGTAGAATTCTGTTTAGAGCCACATAAATCTTTGGACGGGTTCTACACATTCTGCTACTCCCAACTGGGGCCTAGACAAACATTTCTGCTAGCTGCCTCTCACCAAACAGCAAAAGTCTCTATCTTTAAAGAGGAATAAAAACGTAGATGCAATTAGGAGTGATCATCCCGGCCGAATAGCAGGAAACAGCTCCAAACCGCAGGGGATTAGGAACCCAGCAGGAGGCAGATGGAGTTGTTCTTGGGAGAGCACTGCGGCTGCAGTTTGTTGTTTCTTCTTCACCAATGAAGAAGAGATGCACCAAAGTCACACAGAGGTGGGGTTACTGGACTCAGCTTTTGTTCTCCCATGTTTTTCACCTAAAGCAGCAGCCACCAGCTTCATGGTAACAATTACAGGAAAGAGGCGAGGAGCAGCAGAGCAGCCGTTTGCTTTTCTTTGTGTGTTTTTGTATGTGTGTATGTGTGTGTGTGTGTGTGTCTGTGTGTGTTTTCCTCTAGGCCTCTGTAAAGATTGTTTGCATCATGTTTGCTCCACATGATCAGTGTGCGAGAATCCATTATTCTGACAAAAAAAAAAGTGTCACAAGACTAGTTGCAGTGTGTATGTGTGTCAGCAGTGCCATCTGGAGCTGCTGTAGGACCAGACAGTAGTGTAAACACTCCTTCCTATTCCCCAGACCACCTTTAAGCAATGTTTACAATGAGCTGGAATACGAACATGGTTGGCCTTATTTATTATTCTACAATTTATCTTTAGTTACTCCTGTATTAGTTTGATCTCAGTAAATACAACTAAAGACTGAGCACTAATAGATGATGACCTGGAAAAAGGATGCTACAAACGTCCAGTTCAGGGTATTATAAGCCTGGCGGGCCACCAGGCTTTACTCGTCCACCCCACCAGGCTAAGTACTGTTTGTTTATTTCAAACTGGGGTTTTTTTATACACTAGTAACAAAAACAGTAAAAATGGGTTAAGCTAGGTTTATAGTTGACGCATTGAACTGGATGTGAAGGTTTGCGCACCATTTGTGCCGCCCCTGTGCTTGTCCATCGGCCTCACACACTATTATTTCCAAATTATGATGCCTGGTCATGCAGCTTTGAAATTTTGTCAGTAAAAATAAATAAATTTAAAACAAAAAAATGTGTTGGTGGACTGCCCTTGGGTCCCTCCCACTGAGCCTAGCAGGTTTTCTGGGGGAAACACTTTAGTTGTTGATTTAGCTAGGCTATCTGCTCAGGTAGCTATTTTCCTTACAGTCTCTTCATCCATATTTAGCATTAATTGCTTGGGATACCTCAGCATCCCCCACCTGTAAGTAGTAAATTGTGTTTGATCAAGGCATCAAAATGTCACACACACTTTTCTCAAGATATCTACAGTTTCAGCGAGTCCAATGAAAGATTTTTTAAGGTTTTTTTCCTGCCACCTTGAATGAATCTTAAGACACAAAAAATTGTAAATACAGGGGACATTGAGAGATCTTGATGTACTACAATGAAGCACAGAAAACGCTAAATCTTTGGCAGTGGCTCTATGCTTCTCACGCTACATATAACCCCCGTAGTGCCAAGCTTAAAAGTTTTCTTTGCACAAAATGCACTTAGCCTTGTATGAGTTAGCAAAAGAAGTTAAAAAAAAAAAGCTAGGTGGCAAGAGGATATTAGGAAATAATTGTCTGTAGTCTCAACTGTGTTGAGGAAGAGAACACAGGGGATATGTCTGGGCACGACTCAAATTTTTGCCTGAAAGGAAAGTTTCATAAGAAAAACATCCATGTATGAGAACACGCAAGATAAGATGAAAAACCTGTGGTTAACGTATTTAAATATCACCTAACTTTTTAAAACTGATTTGAAACTTTAAGGCCTTAATTTTAGATATATAAATTTAAGACTTTTTAAGGATGTTTTGTTTTTCAGTAGCGTTATGAAACATGACCCAAATAGATCTGTATTGGTGACATCATCATCATCACCATTTCCACTCCACCGATTGTGAACCTGCAAGACCAGTTCAGTTTTTTCGGACAGCTCTCAGACAGTGCCTGTTTTGCACTGTGCCTGTTAAGTATGTTGAATTTAGAGCAAATGTATGTTACATGTCCAATGTAGACTCACTGGTGGTATGAATCCTCACACCTCAGCTGTGATTTTTCACACAAATCCCACAGACACGGCTGAAAAAGTGAGATTCATCCTCTTAGCTATTAAAAAGGTCATCTGAGGCTCCAGAATTTAAAGTTTTTAAAAGGATTATCACAATGACGAGCAGCCGCGTATTTGTCTGACGGATTACCTTTTGAATCATTTGGTCCACATTCACTATATGATTATTATCTTCGGTGAATATATCAGTTTGACACAATTTCTGCTAACACTTTAAAAAAAAACAATAAGACATAATTTCAATGCTATTCTCCACAACAGAAATGCGTATATTATGTCTGCTGCAGCTAAAAGTAAGAAGAAATTGATGATTACATTCATAATAATGTTCTCTAAAATGTGTATTGAGGTTAAGCAGTCAGACTATCTGTTCAGTCAGTTATTATGTCGGTATTACGCCACTGGTTACTGACCAGCTGACATTTGAATACAGCATTAGCATTGGAAGAGCGATGTTTATACCATAAATGGCTTGGAAGTTATTTTCTATAATCAACTCATCATCTGTTGTGTTTCTATGAATCTATTCCCTAACCTTATATTCTCAGCTTTTCAGACGTCATTTTCTGAAAGAGTCCACTGGCCCAAGCTGGGATCAGAACCAAAATAGACGAATAATGTGTAAGTCTTCAGATAACAGTAAACAAGTGAAGTTATTTCGGAGATTTGAGCATTTCTAGAAAGCTTGATCTTCATTATGTACTAAAATTTCTGACAATGACGTGATTGCGAGGGAATAACTCAGAGCTGGAGGATATGGCTGAGAAACAAATCACGAAATAAGAATCCGAATCAGCCGATATCAATAATTACTGATTTGTTTTTGTTTTCAATATCTGAAATACTCTCAAACTGGTGGTGTGACCTTTCTTCTGTTGTCGACAATTTTTGCTCCATGCTGTTGTTGTTTATTTCTATAAAGCATCTATGAGCCACAAAACTTTAAATTAAACTGCTGCTGCGCAAGTTACTTAATAGGTTGTTGCTAGGTAATCACAAGTCACTCAGCAGGCTGTTGCTAGGTAACCACAAGTTTCTCAGCAGGTTGTTGCTAGGTAACCACAAGTTACTCATCTGGTTGTTGCACTTATGTAAAAAGTGAGTCAGTGAGTTAACTGATGCCACAAACCATGTGGTTGAGCAGCTAAAGTCTTTCCTCTGCCTACATCCCCCAGAATGCTGTGTGGTTCTGGATCAGAGTTCAGTGTTGAACATCCTACCAGATGTATTATTTATTGATACTGATCACGTTGCTATCGCAATGTATATTCTTATTAATTTATTGTCCAGCCCAAGTATAACTTCCTGGGTACAATGTTGTTGGTTTATGAATAGGAAATACAATATGGAGGGGACAAAATGGCAACATATAGCTATCAAAGAGCGAAGGGGCAAACTGACCCGCAGTCTAATCACCTGACACATATCAACAGCCATCATTGCTCTGTCTACAGGAGGCGAACGTAAAGCAGCACCAGGATGTGGCCCCCTTTATTCCTGTTAGTCTGCCGTTCACCCAGGGGCTTTTGACTTACCAAAAATGATGAAGACTGAACCCCCAACGGCCACAGGGGGCAACGGGGCCTCTGGTGGGAACAACGGGGGTTCCAACCTGCGGAGTCCCTCGCCTCACCGCAATGCCTACGAGGCAGGGCTGGCGGCTCTGAAGAAGGCCACCGACCATCTCAACAATGCCGCCAATGGAGCTCCAAACCCCGGCTCCAAACCTCCCCTCCTCCCCCGCCCGACTGGAAGGGGCAAGCAGTACGGATCCAACGTCCACCGCATCAAGAACATGTTTATGCAGATGCAGTCTCCAGGTGATGAAGAGGATGGTGCCAAAATGTTAGGTAAGCAGACTCCTTCAGGGGTACATCCTGATTAGGTCATTTTAAACTATTTGTTTAGTTAGTTCTTTGTCATTTGCAGGTAAGGAAGAGGCTCTGAAACTATCAATTCCAAGGGCCTCAAGTCTCAACGAGAATGTCAACCACAGCGCCTTGCTGAAACTTGGAGATTCAGTCTCAGAGAGAGTCAACAGGTTTGACTCTAAAACAGGATCAGAAGGTGGAAACTCATCTGTTGGTCTGTCCAAGCTCCAGGAAACCAGGAGAATCTTTGAACAACGAACTCTACAGGTAAGTTCCTCAATGTGTCAGTTTCCTCTAATTCGTTTGCCCTAAGGTTTAATACTGATTGGTGTTTCTTTGTCAGGAGAAGCAAGCAGCTACCAACCGCATCTTGCTGAAAAAGGAGCGTGCTTCGGGCTTTCAGGACAGCCGTCTAGACGTCGTGGCCCGCTTTAACGGGTCAACAGAAGCTCTAGACCGACTGGACGATCCTCCAGTGCCCCGTCCTGTTCCGTCCGCTGCGGCTTCAGTTGGCCCGAGTGAGGCGGTCAGCCCCACTGTGAGCCAACTCAGCGCGGCGTTTGAAAAGGGCGACGTGCGAAACAACCTCTACCTCCCCCAGCGTCGGTCAGCCCCTGCCTTAGCGCCAAAACCCAAACCTCCAGCTAAAGGAGATGCAACTGAAAAAAAGGTAAAAAAAAAAAAAATGTGAACACTCGCACAAAAACAACCCTTTAAATTAACTGAGTTAAAACAGATCTTTCTTGCGTTCAAAGGCACATTCTGTTGGTAAGGAGGCCAAAAAGGAGCTAACATCAGAATCAACAAACACCACGGCAGCTCTGCCACCGGAAGCAGCAGGTTCTGTACAAAGGAGCACTGCAGGACAGGCTACCTGCCAAGAAAACGATGGGTTTGGACTGTCATTAGACCATCACTTAAACTCATCGACGCCTTCAATTACAGTGACTGTAACGTCTGCCTCATTTGAGGCAAAACCCGAGTCCCAGTTGGAAGGAAGCGAAGAAACAGATTCAACTATGGTGGAGTCGGAGGCCAAAGAAAAGGACGTGTCCAATGAGGCAACCGGAGGGACGTTGGTGCAAGCAGAGGTTCACGCTTCACTAGAAAAGAAAGAGAAAGAACCTCCGCCTTCCTCCGCTGAGAAAGAAGACTCTGAATGGATGGCAGCAGAAGAGGACGAGAACGACGAGGACGGCTCACGCAGGGAGGATTACTCGGAGGGAGATCTAGTAGAAATCAGTGCTTACAGCGGAATCGGCGAGGAGGATTCAGGAGGAAGCCAGCTGGACGATGAGGATGACGAAGAAGACGAGGAGCCGTATCAGCCAGAGAGCAGTTGCTCTGAGATGCCCGGTCTCCCCGAAGAAGAGGAGGCCCCGCCTCCCAGCAGAAAAATTTGCTTCAGCACAGACCCAATCAAGGTCAGTCAGTGTTTGTTGGCTTTCGTTCCTCCAATCTCTACCTTATAGGTCATTAAAACATACATTTTAAACATTAGAACATGCTGAAATTTGGGTAAACCGGTCAGGGAGAACGTTGCGGAGCAGAAACAGTATGGCTCAACTTCAAACCTTGTGGACAGGGAAGCTGTTTAAAGTTTATGGAAAGATGAATGGAGCAAGAAAAGGCGTTGGAGGCTGCAGCAGACTTTAGACAGGGTTGAGGTTCATCCTCCATCTGTGCTACCACAAAATGGATCAAATCATGTTTATCTGTTCGAATGTCCCAGTCAAAGTCCAGGCCAGTCTTTCGCAAGCCTTAAAAATTGATCCTCACAAATGCTCTCCAGTTTGAAAAACAAGCAAATCTAGTTGTACCTGAAACAACCTGCCAGTGGAACAAGACATTTTCCTGTGGGAAGTTAGTTCTAAGTTGGTTTTGCCTTATTTCAAGTGAACTAAGGCCTTTTTTCACTAGAAACTAGACCAAAATACTTGATAAGATTTTGTATTTGTGCAGGTCAAGCTTGCTGAAGTCTTGTCCAAAAGGACGTGTCATTGTCGTTTCTCATTCCCATGTTAACGCCACAAGGCTTGTAGTTATTAAAAGTGACTCAGTGAAGCTGTTCTGTTGTTCTTTAAAATTAAAATTATTAAAATTATTGACCCACAGTTAGACGGGAAAAATTTTTTTACCCATGTTTCTGTCCCATATATGTGACATTGAGGCTAGTGCTGAAACTTAGTTGCATCCAGTTAGAGAAATGATCTGAATGAACTAAGATGTCCTTTGGAAAGATGAGAGCAGAATTATTATGTTATATTTGACCAAAGTATACAGTGCTTCACATTTGGAAAAACCAAACGAAGCATGTCGCCACAAACACAATGCATGGTGGTGGAGGACTCATGCTGTGGGCTCGTTTTGAAGCCCTTGCCGTCATTGAGTTGACCACGAATTTCCTGTATGTCAAGACCATGTCTGAAAGTTAAAGCTCGGCCCAAACTGGGTCATTCAGTGGGACGGTGGAACAGGATGACTGAAAAAGAAAAACCCAGACTCCTCGGACTCAACGGAAAAACTGTGTAGAAATAAATGCTGTGAAACTTAACGTCGTTTAGAAAAGAAGAGATACGAAGGACTGCTAGCATAACGAAGACAATGACTACCTCACACTACTGACACTGAAGGTGGTTCTGCAATCTGCTGAGTCATGCTTATGTTCTTTAATTTGTGCTTCTTCTCAGTTTAGTAAATAAAATAAACACAATATTGTCTTATTTTATACACTTCAAGTTAGAGTTGCTGACCTGTTACCAGACTCTTGACCAATTCAGAGTCAGGTAACAACATTTCTACAAGAAATACATGTTCTAAAACAAACCAGAAATACCTTGGGGCATTTTTTTTTCACCACGCTATTTCCTACTAACTGAAGTTTATGCTACATATACGTGAATGTGGGATTTGATCGTTACCAGTCAGCTGGCTGAACACTTCCTCTACTCTTTGAAATTTACCAGTCCAAACACCGCTTTTTTTCCCTTTTTTTTTTTTGTTCCAACTCTACTCTTCTTGTTTCTACCAGGACTGCAGCAGTGAGCTAGCTTGCGACTGAGCGTTGTGAAACATGTCTCTGCTCGCACAGACAGTCATAATATTACCAACATACTTCCTCTGTTATACAGAGCATTTAATGGCTTGTTAGCGTGCGAGATTAGAAAGTGTTTCAGTGTAATATAACTTGAGAACATGGGAGGCTAAATAACGTGTATTAATTAGGAGGATCAGATTTACTTTAGCTTGATGATGATGGTTGTAGAAAATGATGCGTTTTTCATGTCACGAAGGATTTTCTTTTTCATTTTCTTGACCAAATCTTTTAACTGCTCACCTGTGCTGTGTTGCCTCGGGCAGCTTAAGGTAAAGACACGGCCTGAAGCGGCGGCGGCAGCTGCTGCAGTTTGAAGGCTCTAACCGCTACATGCTGCAGGTCCTTCGTAGGAAACACAAATCTTTGATTTTTATTTCTTACAGAGGACAGAAAAAGCCTCACATTTGCTTGCATGTGCTCTTCAACAAGCGTGTGCAGTGGAGGGAAAAAAAGAAACTGTTTTCTAGATTTTAATGTCGATAATATCATAGCTGATAAAGGTTTGAGCTTCTTACAAAACATTTTGTGTCGCAATGATTCTTCAGCTTTTACGTTCTACAATGAACCAAATAATAGGCTTGAAATCTTGACCTGCTTTTTCATGTTTAATATATATTTTTGTTTGGTAATTCAGCTCCATATAATAATTATTTAATCATCATATAATTAAAAGAAATTGACATAGATACAATATCATTACATAGGCCCAGGCAATGAGATCAGAGCATGTAGAAGTCGCATGTGTTAACAGTGAAATATCATTCACTGCAATGTGAACGTATTGATCTGATACCAAGTAAACACAGGGTCAGTATCAGGTTAGGCAGGCCTGTCACAATAACTAATAAATGAATTAATAATAAATTAAGATGAACTCCATAATTTACATTTGCATGATTGTTTTTCTCACGTCAGTCTGGTTGGTCTCAACTAGTTTACAGACTTACAGTAAGTATCCACTCTATTTGTTTTGTTGGATATTTAAGATGTCTCCCAGTTCCAGTATGAAATGTTCATTGGAATTTAAAGGTCATTAATCCTTGCATTATTATGCCATTACCATTATATTAGTTGAAGACGGACACAGAAGACTATCGTCATTTATTGCAATAACTGTTATCTTGACAGGCCTAATCAGAGATACTCATGCTTTTATTTAAGTTTGATATAACATTAAACCTCTGACCTGTAGGTATTTGTGTGGTTGAATAAAAAAGGCAACCCACAACTTTCAAGTTTTAATTTGTAAAGATTTAGAAAATTGTGCACAATTCCCCCTCAGACTCACAACTCTGCACAACTTTATGTCGGCCTTTCACTTGAAATCCCACCAAAAAAATACATTGAAGTTTGTGGCTGTAGTGTTAAAAAAAAAAAGCAAAAAAGTTGTATAAATACTTTTGCCAGGTACCTTAAGCCAGATTTTTATGGCGAAACCAGATGCGTGTGGAAGAACTAGTGCTGCTTGAGGTTTGCAGCCACAGTCAGAGAAATATTCTCCTTCTAGAGACGCCCAGGAGATTCACAGCCTGGGCTTGTTCGCTGTAATTACATCTCAAAGCTGGTTGTTAATTGCTATTCTGATAATATGTGTTGAGCGCTCAGATCTCCCCCACCCCCCTCTCAGTCCACCCTGTAGAGCTTTGCAAGACTGCAACCTTCTTCAGCTGAACATCCTGTTGTAAAATTTCCGCTATATCTGTAACACCATGTGACTACAATACTTTTCAGAAGACTCAGCAGACTTTTGCAGTGTCACACACAAACTCAGCAGCCAGTGGAAGTCGTAACAGGCTGAGAAACGGTGGTCAGGTCTCACGCCCCGACGTCCTTCATCTCGCCTAAATTCGATGTGTCTGCGCCCGGCTGTACACAGGACTACCTCTGTGAGCGTGTCAGCGGCAATTGGAATGTGGCGGAGTTTGTTTGTTTTCCTTGGAAAAAAAGAAAGGCACGCTCACACACATGTACGCACACTCGCGTTCAGCTCAACCGAGGGAAGCCGATAGATAAGAGCCACAGAATGTAGCTTTGTTTGAAAACCCACCTGGTGTGTGCTTTTAAAGAAGCCGATAAGCTAACGTTTCTGATTCCTGCTGATCTGCTCCGGGTAGAAAACAAGCGCAAACTGTTTAGCTGACCAAGAGGAAAAGTGTTTGCACGAAAAAGGCATGTTCTGTGTTGCTCCGCTACATTGATTCTGATGTTATTTTATGTGTAGCGTGTCTGCACATGTTTAAAAAAGTCTTCAATTTATGTCAAAATGTAAGCTGGTCTTAAATTTTGCCCCGGCAGGATTATTTAATCTTGTATAGTTTATATAGTTTGATTTTCTCCTGAAATTTTCTGTCAGACAAACGTTTGAGTCACATACAGATATCTCCATTGAGGAGGTGGAAGCTACTCCAACCAGCTGCTAACCTTCCCTTGTCAGCTATCTTTTTGTGCATAACTTTATTGCTGGTTTGCTTGATGACGTTCACTTCCGTTGCCAACCCATACGATGCTACATTCACTCTGTGCAAGAAAGCTTGCCACTACTTTTATTAAAAATCTCACATTTTCTTTTGTACATTTTTGTTGTAATAAGGATCCTAAATTCCATTCAAAATGGTCTTAAACTATATGGCTTCTGAATCCCAGTAAAAACTGGGAGGAAAAAGTGATCGGACATTCAACAACGGTTCGATTCAGCTTCAAAACCGCAAAACTAAAGTTCTTAATCCATCCACGACTAACTGTCAAATTTGATCCTTTCCCTTTTGAATTTAATGGACTTGGTTTCCGCTGCACCCAGAAAGCTGCCCTCTGTTTTGTTGCCATGCTTCTTTAACAAAAGCAAATTATAACCCAGAGCACTGCCAGTGCTTGAACACTTGCCTCCACCAAATATGACGCGCTCCTAATTTTCCTGCTAATCATCCGTCAAACCTTCCCGCATCGGCGTTCACATGAAAGGGGGTGTATGTCGCAAACTATCTGAGGCTGTAAATGTAAGAACGAGGGAAGGAAAGGAAGAAAGAAACAAATGAATTGAAGCACAAGAAAATAAGAATACAACTCCACATTTGTCCACTTTTGGAGGCTGCGTGATCTGAAGTGGACAGATAAGACATTGGCTGTGGAAACATGCTGAAAGGAGCAGAACCTTCAAGGAGGTCGTCTTGTCAGCTAATATTAGAAAACACAAAAAATGCCAAAAAGCTTGTACCACCTGAATAAGACTTAGAATTAGCTCCTTTTGACATATATCATGGTTGAGGACCCAAATGCGGAGAACTCAGCAGTATGAACATAGAGGAAAAGGGATTTAAGATGCAATCTTCAGGTGAGTCTAATTGGTGGAACCTGGACAAAACGCTAAAACCTCGCAGTGTTACCTGATGTAGGTTCCTTCCACAGTACTGGAATGACGGTAGATGTTAAAAGTGTAGTTATTAAAACAGGACACACATATGGAAGCAACCATTTAAATGCGCACATCCCAGCCACTTACGCTGTGATCTGGATTTCGTTTGCCATGCCGGATTGGTTTCCCACGCTCCTGTCACAACACAGCCAGCTGCAATAGGCTACATGTACAAAAACACAGCAGCGTTTTTACTGAAGACCATCCGGTCTCATGTGGAACCACATTGTGTGCTATGGCCTTTATCATGCAGTCAAATAACATGGGAGTCCAGGATTCCTACACAGACAAAAATCAGAAATGTGGAAGCATTTGCTCCTGGGAGAAAATATTCTACATGTTGGTGGGATTTGTTGTTGTTTTTGTTTTATTTCATTTTTGTCTACCATTGACATGGAAATTCAACATATCTCCATGAAATGAGAATAACAATAAGAGCAAAAGCCTACCTATTTCAACATTTTAACACAAAAAGGGGAAGCTGAAAGTTTCTTAAGAGTTGATGTAAGTTCAACTAGTGAGTTCTGCTGAGTTCAACAAACCTTATCTTATGGATTTTATACGTTTTGTTCGATGTTGTGCTTTGTCCTGGTTCTATTTTTTTTTAGTTTTTATTATTCTCTTAGGTTGACTCAGTAGGCTGCAGAGAACTTTAGGGCCCTATTGTAGACAAGCTCTTGCAGACATTTACACAGCTTTAAAGTTACTCAACAGGAAGGAAGCGTGACAACAGGAAGCAGTCTAACAATTCTGCCCTATGACCCGGTTTCTACTGGTGTGTGTGCGTGTGTGTGTGTGCGTGTGCGTGCATGTGCGTGTGTGTGTGTGAGACAGAGAGAGGCAGAGAAAAAGAGAGAGACAGTGTCTTCCGTACAGTGGAACGTAAATAATACAGTAAGAAAAACCTCCTACACAATAAAATCCTTCAGCTCTTCCTTCGGTTTTAGGACCCTAAAACACACACACACACACCCCCACACACACACATATATAGATATAAGTATATATCTATATATATGTTTCTACTGCAAGATTGACGCTAAATGTGCCAGGCTTCCATGGAAATGCAGCCATGTGATCAACAAGATGGTTACCAAGGAAACCGAAGCTGTTGACCTTTTTGGGTTGGGGGAGGGGAATTATAGATAGCAACACAAATGAGAGGGTACAGTGAAAGGAAAGGCACACATAGTTTGAGATTTACCAAAAGAAACATAAAGTGACTTCTTGTTTCAAATAATGCTACATTTCTATATACATATATGTATGTATATACATACATACTGTATATATGTATATAGAAATATCTATATATATTTGTAGATATATCTCTTTTTTTATTTTCCTCATGATATAAGAACAATCTTCAATGTGCAATATTGTGATTTTATGTGACTGAACAACACAAGGTAGAGCATAATTTATGGTGTAGTCGTAGTTTTTCAAATTTATTTTTTACAAAAAGTATATATTCAGACACTCAAGAGCCAATAAATTGTTGATCAACACCAGTCTTTTGCAGAATGTCTGCTGGCTAAAACCATTCTTTTCTGTAAAATAGCTCCAGAAAATTGATGAACAGCAATTTTCATGTATTATCACTGATTCTGAATTGAATTCAGGTCTGGACTTTGACTGGGTCATTCTAACCCATGAATATGTTTTGATCTAATTGGACGGTGTCCCGATCATCTTTCCCATTAACTTTGACTATTGTCCTTTCCCTTAGGGACAAAAGTCGTGGTTCACATTTAGGCCAAAAATGTTCAGCTATACAGAATGATTTTCTTTAACATTTCAGTGAGGTGCTGAGTTGCCTGACCTTTAACTTTTGTCTTATGCGCAGGTCTTCACCACCTACTCTAATGAAGACTACGACCGGCGCAATGACGACGTTGACCCCATGGCTGCCTCGGCCGAGTATGAGCTTGAAAAGAGAGTCGAGAAGCTGGATTTGTTTCCCGTCGAGCTGGAGAAAGGTTTGTACACATGTTTAAAGTCGCTAAGAGTCACTCCGTCAAGTCTCTTATGTAACTAAGCACACCACATACACACACAGATACACTGGCGGGGTTCTCTCAGAGGACATACACTGTCTGTCTGCGTGTAACTCTTATCTTCTTATGGGATTAAAGTTTGTGTGGATTAGCCTAATTAGCAGCTAGTCATTCTGGAGGTAATAGATTAGAACCAGCTGGTATGTGGTATAGCTAATTCATGTTGGTACTTATTTTGTAATTATGTTGTATTTTGTACTTACACAATGGGTCTGACATACTTCATGATTTTTCTAAATTTATGAAGTACTTGTTTCGACTAGAACGATATCAACAGACTGACTGGAAAACAAGTATATGGATTAGCTGTTTGAAGTTATTTAATGTACTAACGTTTTAGTTGATACCATGTACTTATAAACAAAAGGAAGAAGTAGAACAGGATATAACGATACAGTGTCGCTGTGTTTTTGTCTCTGCGCGGTTCAGACAGCGACGGCCTCGGGATCAGTATCATTGGCATGGGAGCAGGAGCGGACATGGGCCTGGAGAAGCTGGGGATCTTCGTTAAAACTGTCACGGAGGGTGGAGCTGCTCACAGAGACGGCAGGTACGCTGCCCACCGGTCTGTACTCGTCCTGATACTTGTTTCGACTAGAACGGAATCGACAGGCTGAATGGAAAAATGATGTTTACAGTGGTTTACAGAACTATTCAGGGCATGTGAACTGTTCCACGATTTGTCACGTATGTCCACAAACTTTGATGCCTTATTGTAATCTTGTGTGATGGAGTAACTCAAAGCACTGCATAATGGTGAAGTGGATTCACAAAGATGAAGATTTTTGTGCATTTTCCGCTACTAAAAACACCAGTCTTGAATAATTTCCAACTTCTAACAAGTAATCTTTCAGGTGTATCAAACTAAACAAGGTTAGAAACAAATTAATGCAGCTCCTTTTAAATTTTTATTAAACTTTTCCATGTATCGTTTTACTTCCATTTCATGGTTGTGTTAGCCTGGCCATTGCCTTCATATCCAATTCTGCTTGATTCTCATCTCCCTTCAGTGTGCCATATTGGATTTCTTCCATTGAACTTGATTTCTCACACAGAATTTTAACCAAGCCAGAAGGAGGAGTTGTGAATGATGATGTTAATTTTTTTGTGCTGTTTAGAATAGTACTTTGCCTGTTTAGGGTTGTAGTTTGGCAATGGCAGGAAAAAGAAGTCAACAAAGCCATTCCGCCCGTGTTGGCCACACCTCCAAATATTGAGCAGTTAAAGTCAGAGCAAGAGGAATGTTTAAGACATTTTATTACTGGCAAAAATGTTGTTCAGCTCAGCAAGTCTCTGTTCAAAGTGTGGGATGACGATTTCTGTTAAGGTTCAAACAATAGCTGGCGCATCACATACATCACAGCTAAACTTTAGAATTGAGTAAAATCAGATCCAGTCGTTTAAAACTTCAACAGAGTCCACGGCTTCAGGAAGCAATCATTGATCATTAACTGAAGGTCCACACCCTTTGTACCAAGCAAACCGTAGAATGAGGAGCTAGTTCTTATGAGTCAGTAGTTGCGTTGCCATTAACCAAAAAATTGCGCAAATTCAAATTTCAAACATAAATTTGCTTAATAGAAACACAGCAATTTTGAAATTAATTTTTAAAAACTGACATTTTTTTGATAAAAAGGTAAGATGAGGTGGTTTTTCAGCTGTGTCAAAATAGATGTATTTCCCAAAACTGCAATAGAAACATTTTTTTCACATCATGAGTCACGTGATCAACAACCAGATGTTACTGCAGGTGGAAATGATGAAGAGGACGACAGGAAGTAGTAGGAGGATGATGGTTTTTTTTTTTTTTCAGACAATGTGCAGCTGGCTCCACCAGAGCTCTCACAGCATCAGTCCATAAAATGTTTTGTGTCAGTCCAACGTGTTGAATCCGTAGCTCTTCTGTAAAACGGTCGCTGAATTAGGAGTAGGTCAAGTAATATTTTGCATTAATCGCTGCCATAATTTTTACAAGCTTGTTCATGTGTGATTTTAATTGCATTTCTTATTTAAAGGAAACACGCCATTTGTGAAATTGTGGAGGGGTTTTTCAACATTTCAGCAGAATAGAATTATTTGTGCGTATTTGTTATGGAAACACAGCATTTGCCTGTGTTGGCGTATTACATAAAATCCCAATAAATTCTACTGACCTTTTTGGACTTGTTCAACAGGTCTCAGTATTTCTGAAAGCCTCTGGTGTCACTGAAACTGTTCTCTACAGCGTACTTCCTTTCTGATACTGGAACTTAGATCCTGGCGGTTTGGACTTGAAAACAGTCCTTAAGGTGGTTCTGTGACTGCAAACAGAGGGTTTATTTCTGCTGTGCTTTCAGGATCCAGGTGAACGATTTGATAGTGGAGGTTGATGGGACCAGTCTGGTTGGCGTCACCCAGAGCTTCGCCGCCTCTGTCCTCCGCAACACATCAGGCACAGTCAAGTCAGTCGCATTTCCTTTCTGCGAACTCACGTTTTTAATTTTGGAAGCTAATAAAGGAGTTTCATGCTTCAAATGTGTGAGTTAAATGTTTTTTCGTTTTATTTTAGGTTTGTTATTGGCAGGGAAAAGCCGGGGGAGCAAAGCGAAGTGGCTCAGCTGATCCAGCAGACTCTGGAGCAGGAGAGATGGCAGAGAGAGATGATGGAGCAGAGATACAAACAGTACATGGACGACGACGAAGAGGTAGGGGGAAGACATGCAGCACATCAAAGCGATTATTGAAAATAAAAAAGTACAGCTTAGATAAACTTGTCCAGGTTTTTTTCTCTGTGTATTTCTGAAGAACACAAAGCAGAGCGCATCGTCAGCTGTGCTGCGTGCGCCTGCTGCAGCTTCACGTAACCACAGGAAATCAAAAGTGTCCCTTCGTTGTGTGTTTGTGTTGAGACAAAATGTCGTCTGTGTGAAACCACACGGCCTGTCCTTTCTCAGTCTAACTTCTCCACCTTGTGGTCAGAAAAGGGAACAGAACCCTTTCTATTAGCATATAAATTGCCTTTGTTATTTGATGCCAAGAAAATTACAATTATCTATTAAAAATGTGTTTAATAGCTCCATCTGCTTGCGTGTTTTCCCTATGAGTTAGTCATGTAATTCCTGCATAACTCAGCTGCAAATTGGATAGTGAAAGGAAATTACATAGATTGTTGAAAGAGCATCAACGATTGTTTTTGCACCTGCTAATATTTTTTGGGGACACATTACAAAAACATTTATCTTGCGTATTTATATCTGTTTATGTTGTAGTTTTTACTTATTAATTCGGGATGCTTTCAGACACAAGCATAGTTTTTGTGACAGAAACTGTGAGAACGGTGCATTCAGGGTCACATGCAGTGTTAGTTTTTCCACAAATTGGCCAGAAAGACATATTTTCATCTAAACGGATATTTAAATACTGTTAAATTCATTTGTATTCACAGAATATACAAATTCCTAATAAAAGCTGGGTAAATGGTTAGCTTCTTTAAAACCATATGTAGTCATTATAACAAACAAACAAATACTTGGTGTGAAAACGAAGTTAATATAGACATCTTGTTTGCTGTGGTCTATACGCTGATAACCAGGTTGTCTTTGTGTCAGTACAGAAGTGTAAGCAGAGCTGAAAATCCATTATGATGATTATATCATGGCTTTATAACCTGATTACAATTCAATACACCCTGTTAATGTAAGACTAACTTACTTTGTGATGTAGCGCAGAAAAACATGATAAATGGTCAGGACTGGAGATTGCCATTAATCATTTGGATTCATTTGGATTTTTTACCTTAAAGGTTCTGGCTACATTTAGTCTTTCTCTTGAATATTCACATTCAATATACAGCACAATTACATTTTTTGTTGTTCAAACTACATAAAACTCCCTTCCAATAATACAATTTTTTTTAACAAAAAAAAAAAATTCTTCAATTTGTTACAATTAGTCAACTTGAAAAGCGAAAGGTTTCTCACCAGCCTACACTGCGAATTCCAATATGGCTGCCATGTGTATCCAATAGAGTGAAAGTTGAGATACTAGAATTTTATTAATCAAACAATATACTGTTCAGCTTCAAATATTGAACATGGTCCTTTAAATGCTTGAATATGTTGTTTGATAGCTTTTATTGTCAAAAGAGATTATAGTAACTGAGAAAAACAACCAGCAAACCAAACTGTTGTTCCTACTTTTAACTGAGATGCTGCCACATTGTGATAGTCGCTCTCAATTCAGGAAAAAATGTGACATAGTTTAAGCCCACAACACTTGCAAGACTACTAGCTAGCAGTTAAAGGATTATCAGTTTCCTTCTCTGTTCTCTCATTTTATGCTTCTAAATGTATTTTATTTGCCTTCTGTCTGTGATTAGACTGGCGAATACGCTACAGACGAGGAGGAGGAGATGAGCCCGATGTTTCCGAACTCCATCGAAGTTTTTGACCTGGCGGAGAACCAGGACACCTTGTCTCCTGTAGAGCTTGATCCTGAGAAGCTAACCCACAAATTCAAGGAGGTGCGTTTGGTTTTCAGCAGATTTACTGCCGTTTGCTTCTACTTTTTACTTAAATAAACTTTTCTTTATTGGGTTTGTTATATGCTCTGAGCTAAAACCAAACGTCCTGGTATCTATTTTTGTTGGTGTAGCTCCAGATTAAACATGCGGTTACGCAGGCAGAGATCCAGCTGTTAAAGAGGAAGGTGAGCCCACTTTGTTTTCAGTTCGTTTCCACAGGATGAGTTACAAAAAAAATAAAAAAATAACGTGTGGTACAGAAGAGAAAACACATCTCTGTCTGTTCTCAACAATGACTTAATGCTGGCTCTCCCACCCACGTACCACCTCCTCCCTCCCACAATGACACCCCCTTACCTCCAGCTGGCTCATGCGGAGCAGGATAAGTTGCGTTGGCGGATGGAGCGCGCTCAGTTGGAGCAAAACATCAGAGACAGCAAGGAGAGGATGGAGAAGCTCGAGGGCTACTGGATGGAGGCACAATCCCTGTGTAAGGTAATTTCATAGAGAATAAATAAAAAAAATTATAATAACAAGACCTCCCTTGTCCAGTAAAAGCTGGTTTCTGGCGATTTAAATACTAAGCATGTGTTTTTAGGCTGTGGATGAACACCTGAAAGAAACCCAGGCCCAGTATCAAACCCTAGAGAGGAAATACAACAAAGCCAAGAGAATGATTAAAGAATACCAGCAAAAGTAAGAGAAGCAAAAAAAACGGAGAGGAGTACCTGATCTGGAGCTCTGGATGCTAAATGATCAAATGTGATGGTATTGAGCGTAGAGTTAAACATGAATGTGTGTTTATGATTTGTAGGGAAGTCGAGTACCTGAAGAAGGAGACCGCTCAGCGGCTTGCACAAGAAGAGAGTGAGGCGACACACAAAGAAGAAACAGACAACCTGCAGGAAAAGGTCGGTGGCCGGTCCGTGTTTATCACGCTCACTTCCGTTCCCTCTACGGATGTAGCGATGCTAGCTGTTAGCCGTCTCATACTGTTCCCTGTTAGTGCTACATCTTCTCATCTCAGTGCCTGCCTCCATAATACAAATATCCCAACGAACTATCAAGATTCGGAAAGTTCTGCTCAGTCATGTGACCTGTATCCCCCTCACTCCACACGCTTTCCGAATAGCGCCCTGGGCAACTGCCCTGTTCGTCATATCAGAAACCATCACTGCATCATATAACAGGCAAAAAAAGGGTTTGGCTCATTATATTACTGTATTATTATAACTTTTTACTCTGATTACAGCAAATCATTATTTAGTATATTAATTATTAGTTATAATCATCTTATGATTAACATTTCTTTATTATTTTTGGTTTGATGCATAGACTGAAGCATCTTTATAGAGTGGCAATATACCACACTCATATTACCTGCTCAAACTGCCAGGTTCTCTGCTCCATTAGAGGTTACCATGGTTACCGAACATGCTGATCTCCACTGTGCTCTATAAAGTGGATGGTTTGGAGTTAGATACAACTATGAATGCTTGGAGGCAACTTCTCTGTCCACTTTTCACAGGATAGTTATTTTACATCACTAAATCTTATACAAGCCTTGATACAATTATGACAAAGACATCTGAGAATTACTGTTTTCTTGTAACAAATATACAAGAACAGCATGTTGCGCTGTACATTTTTTTAAACAAAATATTTCCCTTTGCTAACGCGATAGAAAGTCCACCAAACTGGGTCACGATTAATAGATTCTTTTTGTCAGGGACCAAAACCTCATTGTCAGATAACTTTAATAGATAATAGATAACTTTTCACCAGGTGACTATGAACCCATCCAGGCACTGAACAGATGCTGAGAACAAATGAAGGTGTGGATGCGTCGTAACTTTCTTCAACTGAACAGAAACAAAACTGAAGTCACTATCTTTGGACCTACAGAGAGGAATGATCTAGAGACAACGCAAAGATTCAGCTGGGAACTAGAAATCAGGCCTAAAATCTGGGCGTAGAGATGAACTCTGGCCTGAACCTTCAGAGCCACATAAAGACACTTACAAAGACAGCCTTCGATCACCTGCAGAACATTTCCAGGATTAAAGGACTAATGTCCCAGCAAGAGCTAGAGAATCTCATCCATGCTTTTATCTTTAGTGAAATTGATTGACATGACTTTATAATTTTCTCATAGGAATCAAAGTTATAAACAGTGATTAGTATGTGAGTGGATTGCTACCC
Organism: Gambusia affinis; assembly: GCF_019740435.1. Lineage (NCBI taxonomy): Eukaryota > Metazoa > Chordata > Actinopteri > Cyprinodontiformes > Poeciliidae > Gambusia > Gambusia affinis. The sequence continues at coordinate 3,021,600 of NC_057886.1, forward strand.
AATAAGGAGCACAACCAAGGACAAGTCCCTCGATTCTAGAACAAATTATTAGGTATTTCAAATTTTTCAGAGTTGTGCTTAGGAGAAATTTTTGCCTTCTTTTTGTTATATTTGTTGCTGCATTATTTTGATTTTTATAAGCAAACATGCCGTACCAACTTAAATCGTATGTAAAAAGTTGTTAGGCTAAAGTACTCATCTGACTACAAATGAATGAACCTTATGTTGTGTGTTTTTTTCCCACAGATTACAGACCTGGAGACCAAAGTGGATGCCTTGAAGAGCCCTTCACCACCCTAAGCTGCTGCTGAGTCCTACCTCCTATCTGTGACCAGAAGAGGGGGTCCTCAGCCTTCATTCAGACCAGGGCCACATTAAATCCCAACTACCCATCTGCTGCACGGACAGACCTGTTAAAAAAACTAAAAGCGGCAATCGTAAAAGAGAGGCTGAGGAGGACGCCGCTCCTCATCCCCTCCCAGAATGCACCACCTGTAATAACCGGAATCCTCCTCTTGTGTGTCTTCCTGTCAACCAGCTTGGCAATCAACTAAAATAACAATCACTTGACTTGTACCCCGTCTGTGGATTTTTTCCCCCTCTCGTCATCAATGGTATCTTTCCAGGTTCTAATTATAATTCAACTGACTTCGTTTAAAACAAACAAAAAAAAAAAAAGGAAAAAAAAAAGCGCTTTTAATACCCAGGCTCGTCACAAAGTGCTTTATAGACGGTGGGCATGAATGCAGAACAAAACGGATCAGAGGACAAATGATTGTTGCTTTTTAAACTCAGTGAACCACGAGTTTGCTTCTTTTTTTTTTCCTCACAAAGAGGACAAGTTGTTCTTCTGTTTGTTGGCGTCGATCAATGGACTCAACGACTACTGAGACGAAGAGCGGTGGACCTGGCCGATGACCAGACAAGAAATCCTGATAGGGAACACAATGTTTAAAAGGAAAAAGCCAACAGAACGCTGGTAGTTAAGTAATAAATAGAATTCTAAAAAAAAATAAATAAAAAAACTGAAAGACGTTTCTCATCCAAGCCTGTGAAACTGCAGAGAGCCTTGGAAACCCATGTCTGTGGTTTCCCTCCTTCAGCTGACAGTGTGTCTACCATAAAGTCTGAATGGCGGAGGTGTATATACTCTCTACTCGTTTATTTAAAAGCTCTTAACTAGCTTAGGCGGGTTGGTTGGATCTAGTAGATCAGAACGAGGCAGTGTCATGAGTGAATGATGCTTCATATTGCTCAGTTTCATCTCTTTTTTTAAAATCTACATCAGTGGCAAACAGGGTGTAAGCATTCTATTCTGTGCGGGTGGAGCTTCTCATGTTGTGTGCTGTCGGTGTCTGCGATATCTGTGGGCTTTACAGGCGAGCCGAAGCTTCAGCTCTAAGTTCTTTTACGTAAGACGGGTTTTTTTTAGCTGGGTTTCAGAATGCCAAGTGCAGTGACATTCTGAAGCTGCGTTTCCAGTAAAATGTGCATAAAACTTTGTTGACATTGTTCCGTCAATGTTAAAAAAAACCTATTTCTCAAAGTGTTTCTAGTAAATAAGAAACGCAATTTAAATCACAGGTTCTTCTTCTTCTTAATTGTGGTCGGCAAGTAATCACACATTAATAAATTTGTTCACGTGGCAATTTGTTAAAAAACCTTCCTGTTGTCTTCTTCGTCTTTTCCGCCAGGAGTAACGTCCGGCTGTTGACCACATGACTCCTGTGATGCGGAGAAAAAGTGTTTTTACCGTCAGACTGAAAAACCACTTCATCCTAAAGCAAAAGTTTTTTTTTCTTTTCCTTTTTCCGAAATTGCAGTGTTTTCATTTCGCAATTCCAATTTGCGCAATTTTACAGTCGATGGAAATGCAGCTTTAGACTGTTGTGTGACGCATTAATGGTGATATTTTCTTCCAGGTTTGGATTTAAGATGCTCCAAACGTTTCGGAGTCTGACAATTGTTTTAAGAACAAATGATTGGTTGTGGGGGGAAAAACGTTCGACATTAAGTGTCCACACCCTGTTATAGGATCAGGCTTTTGTGTTTTGAACAAAACAAAATCAACAAAATTATTGAACAATATTCTCCTGTACTGTTTTTACTGACTTCTACAAAGCTGCTTAAATCTAGTTTTTTTAAAGTCATAAAAGTATTCTGATTCTTAAGATAAAAATGAAAATGAAATGAAAGTGTTCTGGTAGGGGATCAGTAGATTATCTTCAGTCTTTATTTGATGTAATGACAAAACCCCATATAAGCAAAAAGAGCAATAATTAGATCTTGATACTTTTAGAACTAACATGTTTATTTGATACTTTGTGTTAAACGGGTTTTAAAAAAAACCCTTATTCAAAAACTATTAAATACCAACAACCCAAATAAGTCCCTTATAAGAAGAAGCCTATTGTGAGCCCACATAGTAGTTGGTCCCACACTGACTTTAGTTGGGTTTTTGGTGTTCTAGAGCTCTATCAAGGTTTATAAACTGTCAATATCTTACCTGCAATAGATTATTCTTTTAGCTTATGGACTTTGATGAAAGAGAAAGCCGAGTTAGTAGAAGTTGACCCAAAAGCAAAGCAAATTTCTACTATAATAAAACAATTTCCATCTTAGAAATGTTACAGTTGTTCATTGGAAAGTTATTTTTGCAGGTTTGCTAATTCTAAAAATAAATCTTCAGTTATTTACAGGGCATTCTGGGTATGTTAACCCAGGTGACTTGCTTATTGTTAAACGGAGTATGTTACGATAAGTTCGTCCAAGAAACTGTAATGCAAAATTATAAGAATAACATAATTTTATTGATCATCTGATTAATTTTTTTAAATATATGTTTAAACTTTATGAAAAGAACTCAGGTGTTCATTTCAGGGACACTTGAGATAGTTTCTTTTGCTTTTCACGTTACATTCTGACAGATCCAACTTGTTTGCTTGTTGAAAATAATTGACTTATGTAAATTACCATAAGAAGTTAAGATGACTGCTGAGATCCCCTCAACAAAACCTACTCTGAAAATCTATACTATCCCTTTTGAATTTCATTTACATTTTTGATAACAGTGTTAAAAATGTCAAATTCATTACAATTTTTGAAAACAGACTTGAATATACTGTTGAACTTTTAGTATGAAAGACCGTTTGAAATTGTACCTCCAAAAATTTACACCCAAAAAGGTGAATTGATTTACTGAACATGTAACGTGTCACTGCCCTGAGTGCAGAATAGTTCAATTCTGTAAAGTTTATATTTCAGCATGCCATGTTGATTTTCTGCATGTAACTGTACTTAGCTAGCCTGTAGGTTGCTACAAGACAAACATGCCAGTAGCGAATGATTTCATTCTAACAAACTTTTGTAAGGGTAAAAAACTGTAGCTCTCACAAAAATAACATCTAACAGTTACTTTACCTTCACATTTAATTTAGTATATGCTCTTACCCATCAGCTAGCAAAACCTTATTGTGTAAATGGGCAACTAAAAAATCACTTTTTGAATGTGTGTCCTTATCCTTTAGCTAGTAACACCTTATGGTAACAGGCTTTTTTTAAACATTCATATTTGAAACACTAATTGCCCTTAACCACTAGCTGGTAAAAACCTATGCTAACGGACGTCTAAATATTACATTATATTTATATTTGAACACATATCAGTACGTGTAAACCGTTAGCTAGTAAAACCTAGCAAAGGTTTAGCTTAATTTCTAAAGCTTTATTTGCTTTAGAAATTAAGCTAACAGGGCATAGTGGTTTAACTTCTGGGTGACATTAGGGTGGGGACACTTGAACATGATAAAGCACCAAGTTTATTATCCAGAAAATTCTGTGCATGTAAACAAACGTTAGCCAAAAATTAGATGCTCCCTGTGCCAGTATTCAGCCTACAGAGTTTGAGTCAGTGACAGCTGCCTAAAATAGGGAGATAAGATCTCTTAGGGGCATTTTGATGGTGTATCAAATTTATTGTCATGGTGGTTCAAAAATAAATCATGTCTTTGCTCTGGTAAATGCTAAAAGACGCTAGGAATGTTTGGAATGTGAGTCACTTTGCTTTTTAAATGCTGAGAATAGACTAATCGGCCTTGTCACACTGCTGTTACAGTATTCTGTATGTTTTTACAATTATATATTTAACTGTTCAGTTATTAATGGTGTCCACTGGAGATTAGTTATTTGTGTGGATGGTCTAAACGGTGCTTTAGGACAGTATAAAAGCTGTATAGATTGAGTTGCTGTTGTCACCGAGAGCAGCAGGTTTTTTTTGTCTCTTATTTGTTTGAATTCATTCATGAATGCGTTTATTGAGACAGTGCAGCTTGCTGGCAAGCTCTGATTAGGACACATTACTGTTAGTACAGTAAGAAATTGAACTGGGCCCATGTTGTTTTGGTTAGAAATTAATTAAATATGTAGTTTCTTTTCGTTTTACATCCAGAAAAATGTCTGTCTTAAAGGAGTTCTCATCTTCAAAAATCTTACAATACAAATATCAAATACACATGTTTACATTATATCCTCACAGTACATGTTTTATTAGTATTTCTATGTTCAGACTGTAGGTGTCATGATTAAGCAATGAACATTTGGCCGAATTTAGAATAAACTGGACTATGAGCTTCATATTTTTGTTTGAAAACATTTTTGTTAAGAACTCCAGCCTGCTGTATACGCCGTACACAATTCAGATTTTGTAACCATTTACATTTAAGAAACCTGCAGTACGTTTAAACCGGAAGTCGAACTGGAAGGGAACAAGCTTGTTTGAAAGACTTTTTGTTTGTTTTTAAAAGAAAGAAAAATCAGCCATAAGCAACTCACTTGAGTCCTATTATGTCTTTAGTATTTTTATTACAGTTTCATCTCTATTTTGAACTAATGTGAGCTGTACAATAGCTGTTGTATCACCAAAACCGTGGTCACTTTGGGTTTGCCGTCTAAACACAGAAAGTGATCAGTCTGCCTTTTAATGATGTATTAGTTAACATGCTGCTTTTGCCTCTATGACGCCTTTACATGTGTTTTACCTAATGCTGTCGGCCATTACTCCATTGTCTACCCATTGCTCATGTCTGCATTGAAAACAATAAACTGAAGAAAATGAAGCTGCTACCTGTTTGCCATTGAATTCAGACTAAACGCCTAAGTCACTGGGCAAGAGGAAGTTGGAGTACCAGGAGAGAACACAAGGAGAACATGCAACTAGAAAGACCAGGGCGGGACATGGACCAAAGGCCTTCTTGCTTGCGAGGCAACAGTGCTACCAACTTGAGTCCTGCTGGTAAGCAGGTTAAGCATTTTGCTCCAAAATCTTTTGAATAAAATGCATAACATTATCTACTTGTTTCTATTTAATATAAAGACTTATAATTATTCGCTAAGTTTTAATACCGTTATCTCTGCAAGATAAATGTGGAGCTTAATCTTGCGGCCAAAACATTGAACCCCCATGTTACGCCTGCGGTCACAGAAAATTATGGGACACAGATTTTACTGGAATCGAACCAGGGTCCCTGTGAACTTGTTCTGGTGAGCGCAGCTTTTTACCAGCAGTGCAGCTACTACTTCGACGTGTATATGGACGCATTATTTCATTCCTTAATGCCACAGAATAGAGCTTTGGAACGTGACATCACTGCTCTAGACGTAGGGTTATGAGCGCCATCTTGAGGGGCCATAAACATAACCGACAAAAAACGACTGACTCACAGATATTTTGAATCTAAGTTACTTAAAATTATTTAGCAGTGGTACGAACTTCCTGCGTTAAAAAGATGGAAAATTGACTTTCGTTTCACTGTTCTCCTGCCTGTAAACAACACGAGGGGGCTAAGCTAACGGAGCTAACGAAAAGGAGACGAATGGCCTGGGTATCAGCGGTGAGACGTCCTGATATTAAGTTCTCCAACATCCCAAGATAGCTACAAGTTTGATAACAGTAACGTGTCATTTTTCTCGTAATTTAAGCTAAGTTGAATATTTACAAGCCATCTCTTGATAGACTGACATAACTCATCTATGAACCACTTTGAAGAACGTTTTCTTCATCCTTAGAACGTCTTCATTCTTGTCCCTCTTTCGTCTTCTGCCCCAAGCGCTTTCTTTTTCGCCTCTTCATCTTTAGCTCGATGACACTGGACAGGCTTCAAACGGAAACTTTAGAACGACCTGGCATATGTTCAAGTAGAAAATAATTTTTACCCACTTTTTGCGCCACTGCTTTTCAACCTGCGCGCCATCCCGGAGGAACCTCGTGCGCCGTTCTCAAGGGGCCTGAAGACCCCACGTGCACTTTTACCAGTTTTTTAGTCAACACAAAACTACACGCTTTCTTTTTAGAACATGTTTATTCCTTTTTTGGTGCAGAAAATAAATATAAAAACAATTTTTTATTTTGTAATATCAGGCAAGGTAACAAAGACCTGCTTCAGTCAAGCTTTGTGTGTCAGGAAAAAAAGCCCGTTTATCAGTTCCAGCTCCAGTTTGGAACAATTCCTATTAAAACAAACTAAACTCATCTCCTCCACACAGATCCAGGGATCAAATATTTACCCATTTAATCATCATTACAAACCTTCTGACCATGTAACATTATTTTATTCCCACCTTCAAATCTAAAAATAATAATAAAAAAAATGTAAAAGACAATTAAGTTTCTCAGATTTACCAACAAATGTTGCTCATTTATGGCAGAACCAAACATTAAATGGAAGCACTGTAAAGATGGCACAATGATTCATATGGATTATTAATGAAAAAACGTTACACAGGTGATTGGGTATTAAATCTGATTTCCAGTTAGAATTTTGAAAATGTTTCTGTTAATTCCAGTTAAATTTTAAAAAATAAAATACAAACATTTGACACATCATAATCTAACTCTATGGCAACTACAGATATATGGCTAGCTGGTAGCTAAACTATCAATCAACCTGAAAAAAAAGTATAAAAAAAAAAAGACATCTCTATTGAAAGATACACAGCATAGGATAATTAGCTTCAACCTGCATAATCCAGCCGTTTCAATAAGCAATCAGTGACATTAACAGATATGCAGCGAAGCCGTGAAGGCTTGTGTTCAAACCCCTGCAGAAGGCACCGACTCAGTACAACCTCTAACAGATCAAATCAGGAGACATTCATTGCAAAATAATTGACAATACAAATTAGTTTTTAAAGTGAAAAAATAGAGAAGGCAAATAAGGAAGATAATGAAGTGTTTAGACAGTGGAGGGCTAGGCAGTAGTCCATATCCATTAAAGACTGATCAATGAGGTTCTTCCACATTCTGTCAAATTATAACCTCAAACATCAATGTTTGCGAACTTCAACAGAAAAGTATTTTTTTCCCATTTGTATTCCGCCTGTGCACTTTGAGAGCTTGCAGCTTTAATAGCAGGCCCACAAAAAGCGGCTTGTGTCTGGTCTGCGTGGACGCCATCTTTGATTTGCCCAACATCATCAGGTTGCACTCGTCTCACAATCCTGGAGATGCAACAAACCGCTGGTATGCATCTTTGATGATTTCATGTAGATGGGAGGTCTAACATTTAGGGGTGCACTGACTAAAATTTCTGAAGGATTTGATAACGATTTTGAAGAGTTGCTAAATATAGCAACAAAGTTGCTAAGTTGGCAAAGGTGGGGTGACTATTGTTAAGGGGACAGTGGCTGGTTTTCAGATCTTTGCGGAGGTAGATATCACCTAAATTAAAGAATTAAAGAAACTGGGGCTGATTTATCTGTTCCACTCTATTAAATATTTGTAGGTACACTTCAATCTTTCACTCCAACTCCAGGTCATTCCCATAAGGGGAGGGGAAAAAAACGTGTAGAACGCAAACTTTAAAGTGAAAAAGGGCAACAGAGTTGTAACCTTTGAAAGTCAAAAAGAAAGCCACCACTGAAGGCCGGCCAAAAGCAACAGTCGTTCGCCGAGCGGCTGCGCCCTGAACGCCAGGCAGAGCACAAACCAGCCACATTACCCTGAACACATCATCCACACAGTGAAATGTAGCAGCAGCATCATGTGGTGGGGATAGAAAGTATCAAAATGTATAGAATTTTCCTTTACTTAGCAGGTCTGTCAATCAAAACCCCAATAAAACGCACTGATGTTTGTGATTGTAACAAGACAGAATGTGAAAAACTCAAGGGGTGTGAATAGTTTAAGGAAGAGCAGATGTGTGTCAGTTGGGGAAGTTTGTAAACTGGGTTTGTCATCGTGTTGTCAGTGAAAGACCTTGAAGGTAGCTGTTAGAATTAGGCTGTGCAGGATTACGAGCTACGAAAAAACATAAATATAGCATAACAAGAGTGGATTTCGTTTTGTATTCCAGCATAAACACTAACCTGACCTCAAACCAACCAATAGATTAACCTCTGGCTCTGAAGCTGTGTTAGTGTGAGAGGGAAAGGAGGTGCAACATATTAAAGGACTGTTCCCACAGGGATAGAAAGTCACATAAAAAGTGGGACGCGCGACTCAGTCGTCCACACCGATGTTGCGGAACAAATAGGACATGGACTCTCCGTTGTGGATGCGGCGGATGGCCTCCGACAGGATCATGCTGATGTCTACCGTTTTGATCTTCGGGCACTGGAGCTTCTGGAGCTCGTGGGGGATCGTGTTGGTCACCACCACCTGAAGGACGGAGGAGGAAACTATGAAGGAGGATATTACAGGAACAAAAAGACACAGTAAGGTAAAAGCTCTGACCTCGTCAATGGCGGACTCTTCTATGAACCTCGGGGCGTCCGAGGAGAGGAGCCCGTGCGTTGCCATGACAAAGATCTTGTAGGCTCCTCTCTCCTTCAGCGTCTCTGCCGCCGCCACGAAGCTATCGACGTTATCGATGATGTCATCCTGCAGAACAAGCGAGTCGACGCAACTGGCTCAAAATTTAAATCAAGGCAAGTCTGGCACAAGTTACTATTGCCAATCTCACCACTATGATGGCGATGCGTCCCCCTACGTCTCCCACCACCGTGATTGGAGGCTTTTCTTTAGGGATCAGCACTGCAGACACAAATCAATGTCTGATAAATACTGAAGGGTTAAACAATGGAGTTGCTGGGGTTAGAGTTGGCGCTTTACATGGTATCTCCATGCTCGGGTGAATGGCTCCGGTGGTCTTGACCGTGGGGGGGGAGTGGCGTCCATCTACCTGGTCCGACTCAGCGTCCTGAGCTTCTCCGTGAATCACCGCGATGCCGAGACGCAGCCGCTCGGCGAACGACTGCGCCCTGAACGCCAGGCAGAGCACAAACCAGCCACAGGCTGCTTAGCAACACAACCTCCTCCATTTAGAGGTCGTCTACAAACTTACAAAGTTTCTTCCACCACCGGAGACTTTTCAAAGTTTGTCAAATTCAAACTATAGACAATGTTTTTTAAAATATTTAGCAAAATGATGTGAAGACAGAGGAAAAACAATTGTGTTTTCTAAATGTAGAAAGCTGTAGAAGTTTGTTAGAGAACAATTCCACAAACTGGCCTCTGAGGGAAAGTGGTTAGTGGTTGTACCATGAAATAATGCAAAACCTTTTGAGAGACACTGCAACTTATGTTTGTAAAGTCACAGGAAAACAAAGAGAGACAACCCAAGCTCTACTCTAACCAGCAGATGAAGGAGAACGCACCTTTTAGCAGAAGCCGGAGATTTCGCAACAATTACAGCATTTCTGTAGTCGGGGATCTGAGGGTTTGAATGTAAAAAAAACATATAATATGAAATGGTATCATAGTTAGGTTTGTCACCGTCACAAGAGTTGTCATTGTAGCAAGTTTATTGTTCTTGCTGGGCCGAGATCATTATGAATGGAATTTAAGATCTAGATCTCCAAAAAAATATACAAACGTCATCCAGCCAACTGGCGATAAATCTGAACACCACCCATGGTAGACGTATAAAAAGCTAGTTCGCAAGAATATGTTAGCACTGAGTCAAATAACACAAAGATGTCTGTAATTCAACATTTTGCCTGACAGAAAAGTCCTGTGAGGAAAAAACTAAATACATAGAATATACAAGATGAATCCTGCCAAGAAAAAATTCAGGACCTGTGAATAACATATTTAAGGCCAACTTACTTTAAGAAAAAAAAAAATCATTTAAGGCCTTAAGACAGAGTAAGGCCTTAATTTCAGATACAAAAACTTAGGACCTTTTTTTTTTTTTTACCTCCTCTTGGATGTACTGGAGCAGAAACGGAGACGCTCTCAGATTGTCCACTGGAATGTTGAAGAAGCCCTGAATCTCCTTCTGATGGAGGTCCATAGTGATCAGGTGGGTGAGGCCTGTACACATGGGCGTGTTCACGTTGTACACGATGGATTTTAAATATAGAATAAACAAATGACAGTGTGTGAGGGTCCAGTCCTCTCATACTTACCGGCTTTACACACCATGGAGGCGATAAGCTTGGAGACGATGGAGCCCCTCTTCCTCATCTTGCACTGCTTGCTGTAGGGGAAGTAGGGCAGGACGCCGGTGATGCTGCGCGCGCAAGACGTCCTGCAGGCGTACACCATGATCAGCATCTCCATGATGGTGGTGTTGACGTCCCTGATGCAGAAAAAAAGCAACAACTTAATTTTCTAGAAAATCAAAAAGTTAATTTCCCTGTGAAGCTCTTGAAGGAGGCGGAGCCATGCGCGACATCGCTGTGTTCAAACAAAAAACGCACAGTGCTCCGTTATTCAGTGCCGATCTGGACTACAGTTCAGTTATTTCAGTACACTTGAAATAAGACACAACTAACCTACAAGTAACTTTTCAGCAAGATGTAGATGCTTGTTTTAAGTAAATAAATTCTTAATATTGACAACAATTCTAGTTCAACAGATTATTTCACTTCTGACATGGAAAAAATGTATTTATGAGTCAGCAAACAATCCACTTGGATCTTCTTCTTGCCATTTTTTCACTCACCGACTGCATTTCCATCAAAAACGTTGTTGATATTCAGCTTGAGGTTGAGAAGACAGTTTTGCGCTTGCTGTGTTTCCATTAAATAAGAAATGTAATTAAAATCACAAACATGGTGCTCCAACATCCTTCAACTATTTCCTGTCGTCTTCTTCGTAGTTTGTGCCGGTGGCAACATCTGGTAGCTGATTATGGGACTCCTGTGATGCTTTAAAAATGTTTCCATTGCAGTTTTGTGAAATAAAACAATTTTGATACGGCCAAAAAAAAAATCTAACTCTGCTTGTTCCCACTAAGCCAATTTATTTTCGAAATGTAAACTTACGCAATTATATGGTCAATGGAAATGCAGCTATTGTCTCTGGTCTCTCTGGATCAGTTAGCAAAAGCATGTGCAACCACAATAACGCTCCCCAGTGAAACGGGTGATTTTAAAATCAGCTCTAGTTTGCAGTTGTTTCCTACTGGCTCTCATTTTCAGATGATTCGGTATTTTTAAAAACATTCAGAAGTTTTTTTCCATGTCAGAATTGTGGTCTGTAATGAAACCCCATGAGGGGTATAAATGCTTTCTGCAGTTGTGTGCGCTCTGGTTCTTACTTTGATACAGTCTGGATGATGAAGACATCTTTCCCTCGCACCGATTCCTGAATTTGTACCCGTGTTTCTACGGAAACAAGGACAAGATATGGGGAAAAATAAAAATACAGTCGGCTGAACAAACACACCCTGTTATCTCATAATACAGCGGAGTTCGTTCCTCTCCCCTCTCCTATCTGCCTACCACACTGCTGTGGAAAACTGGACATACCAGCATTCCAGAACTAAACCAGGGATTAGAGACAGAATCCTTCCTGTAGGAGCTAAAACTAAACTGTTATCAGGTCCGACGGAGTGAACCAGGAGCAGCAGTGACTTCAAATCTGCATTTGTGTAAAAACACGCCGTGTTGTACTGTGGCCTCACCAGAGTGGCTTCAATTAATCAATTTTTGATTTGCCCTGACTTGCATCAGCAGTGCTGAGATAAAAACCTCTGGAAGTGTTTGGAAAGGTCTCAAAGTTTCAGAATCAGTAGCTGGCAAGTCAGTATGTTATCCTGAGAGACAAAGAAAACCAGCTCCTCACAACCAGAGCGGAGGTAGAAAACAACCATTACAGAACTGGAATAAAGTCCTGTAGGTCTTTTAAATTTGCGTTGTGCAGGAGAAACAAATGAAGATTGGCTTTTCGTGCATCGGCTGATCGCAAGTCTTCCAAAATGAAGGAAATCTGGACCAAACTGTCATGGAGGACAGAAAATCCTGCATGGTTCCTTAATTTTGAGCTAGTGATTTTTGAATAAACTTTAAAAAATTGTTTGTTTTGATCCAATTAAATAGACAATTAAATCAAAACGCTACAGTTTGATTTACAAGTTTTGATTTACAAAAAGAGCAATAGTAGTTTATCAAAAACATGTGAGGTGTTGCAACTTAGTCTACTGGTTTAATTTATGTTAAGTAAACCAGAAAACCTCGCAGATACTTTCTTTTGTTATTGCCTGCCAAATCTATTTTATTTGAGAAATGCACATTCTATTAATGCATAAATTATGCAGTTATTGGGAAAATAAAAAACACCCAGTCACTGCTTAATTTTGGAATACACGATAAAAGTTTATATAAAAACATTAGACTGTCTTTTTTTAACAGTACTAAACCTTACTTGATTATATGATTAATTACTGTAGCAGAACAATCGATGATTAAAATAATCAATAGCTGTACACACACACACACACACACACACACACACACACGCCCACACACACACACACACACACCAATAGCCAAGGTAGCCGCCAGTACAAGGTTCAATGGACCATTAAACAACTTGGTGTTTTAAACATCCTTACAATTTAATGACTATTTCATTATTAATCTTCAATATAAACAACATATTAATGCTGAATTAGGAGAATTTGAAAATAATTTCTCTATTACATCATAAGTGCAACTCCAAATTTGTCACATTGTAGCTTGTGATTGTAATGTGACAAAATAAAAGGGATAATAAATAAATAACCAGTGTACATGTTTTTCAGTCTTTTTCAAATTTGTGCGTTTTCTACTGGCTGCTATGACGACCTCAAAAAGCAACATCTACAGAAAACCCACAGATCATTTTCCCAAACGCATCGCTTAGGACAGTTTGTCAACACATGTTCATATATCTTTAACACTGTAATACCACTGGTCTTATAGTAAACAGTTATGGAGAAGGCACTTCCTGTTTGTCATCGCCTCACCTCTGTTTGCTTCCTGGTACACCTGAACCTTTCCCAGCTCCACCCCTAACCGCCTGGGAGAGGAAACCAAACGGAAATTAGAAAAGTTGAGGATCATCAAATGATGTGTGAAGGTTAAATCTACTAGCAGAGCACATTTAAAACAGCAGCTTCGCAATTTACACCAACCATCATAACTTCAAACAAAGGTTAAAACAATTAAAAAATAGATTTTAATGTCTTATACGTCATGAACACATAAAACACATAGGCTTACCAGAAGCAGAAGGAACAGGTGACATAACTTTAATAATTTCACAAACAGAAATCTGAAAAGTTAGGAACTTCTGCAGTTCTCATGAGACCTGGAAGATCAGCAGTCCATTGTGTTAAACACAGTCAGGATGCACCGACTGCAGCTTTCTGGCCGATCACCGATCGAAAAGCCTGACCAGTCCGATCTTGAACAATAACTTTTTTTTCTTTTTTTTTTTTGGAAAAGTTGCGAATTATAGCAATACAGTTGCTAAGTTAGTAACAGCGTGACGACTTCTGTTAAGAGGACAGTGGCTGATTTCCCACAGGTGGAGAAGATCGGTTTCCAAACACTGATCTCCTGAAAATGAAGGAAATCACGGACGGTTTTTCAGTTCACCTCTGGAACACACATTTAAAAAGGCATCCGGGGCAGACAGACGTCACTTTTAAAGGTGATGTCACAACATTTAGATAATCAAAATCTCGCTTTTACAAACTAAAGTGGACAGTGTGTGCAGAATCTAGTCACAATCTACCAGAATGACTGCAGCTGATGCCCAAAGATTCAGAAAAATTTTTGTTTTTTTTTTACATATTTTTCATTTCAGACATAGAAATGTGTAAAACTTCCAAATGCTACCAGCCTGGAGAACAGAGCTGAAGCAATTAGCCAAATTAAATGTGATGAACCGATTCTTGAAATAAGCGTCAACTCATTTAGCCATCGATTAATCGTTAACTGGAGTACACAGACTCAAACAAAAGGTGAAACAAAGACGCCCTCAGAGCAGCAATTAAGTCAAAATGGTGAAATAAATACATTTTTCAATAAAATTTTTTAAATTTTTCTGTAGAATTTCTCATGTGGCAATTTTAGCTTCATTTGGTTCAAATTTCATTTATTAAAAGAAAAAAAAAAAAAAAAAAGACCTTTCAGCATCTTTTGCCCACCAATTATTAATTGGTGGATCCAAAAGAATAATCAAAGGACGCATTTTGTTTTTAACTGTTGATGAGGAAGTGTTTCACTCAACTTCTGTTATTGCAATTCAGGGTATAAAATGTTTATTTTCACATTTAAAAATAGAATCATTTCTATCTTATGAATTCCTAAGATTGTTACCACTTTAGATTTATAAAATAAGTCTAAGTGGTTAAAAGAAATAGATCTGCTGAAAGTGCACCGCGTATCCAATTAATCGAAAATTATTGCTTGTTGCATTCCTACTGGACACATCGGCAAATGAAAAGTTATCAAAGCAATTCCATTGTCCCCCTCTGTGTGCTTAAATTTAAGCAGATCTTAAAGTTGGCGTCCTCGTCAGCAGGACTGCACTGACACAGAGATGTGAAAACCATTTTCTGCTCTCTCTCCTTGTTTCACATCAGCACGAGACGTTTAACCAACACTTTCACCTCCTGCGAAGCAGATAAAACCAGACCGAGTCGTGAAGAACTCCTGCGGTCTGTTCACTCTGAGCCAACGGCGTCAGCAGGCCCTCCTATACTCACTCGGCGATCCTCTTGCCCAGCTCGCGACTCGACGGGTGCGAGTTGGCGGTGAAGATCACCAAGCCGCCCTTGGTGTGGTTCATGTCTCTGGGGTCTCGGCCGCCGCTCTCGCCGCACTCAGGCAGTGGATCCCTGGGCACCCACGCTGCGCTGAGACCTTCCTGCAGGGGAGACGGACGAGCGCTTACTTCCTCCAGAGTTTATCCGACAGAACACGAGGGGAAACAGGAAACGCGTTCGGGATGGACGGAGGCGAGACGAGTGGATCACGATTAGAGTTCTGTCTATTTCAGGATTTTTTTTTTTTAAAACAAAAATTTGTATCAATTTAGCAGAGGATAACGCACTCGGTAAAAGCATGGTTCTCTTATACTTCAAAGAACTTTCACTTCCTTCCATTCTTAAACTCCCAAGAAGTTCCCATCGGCTAACAGGAAACAGAAATGTGATTTTTAAAGAAAGCCAGTTCCAGGTAAAAGTTCACTGTAAATGTGAACCGTAAAAACAAGAGATGAATTAAAAATAAAGTGGACAATTCATCCAATCGGACATGTTTAGCACCCTCCTCCGTCCACTTCGATGTGGGAATACAGAGTTATGCTGCTGGATCAGAAACCTTTTGCCGGATCTTCTCAATTGTTTAGTCTCACTCTAGCTGGTTATATATTTTAAATGGTTTATGTTCTGAGACAGACATAAAAACAACCACAGTTCATGGTTTGTTTGTTGTTGTTTTTTTTTTTGTAAGGGAAAAATTTTTTTCCATAAATATTTTTTTTTTTAGAAAAAAGGGAAAATGTGTGGTTAAGAACACTCCGATTATAACAACTTGCACTTTCAGTGACAGGACAGAGCAATATCTGTGTTTCAGCCTCCCAGTCAGCGCGTCCTGCCACATGCAAATTTTTCAAAAATCTCGTAAAAGCACACGCGTGATCAGTGCGACCCCGCTAGACTGCGTACAGCTCCTGGGATCAAATTGACCCCGTTTGCCAATAAGTTGAAATAATTTTCAGTGTGAAATTAAAGGCGTACCGATCCATCGACCACCGATCATAATTGGCTGATTTCCGTGAAAAAGTGTATGGTAAGTGACAACCGATCCCCCGCCACTTGCAGCCAATCACACAAACGGATCACCTGTAATGTCATTCCTTATTCGTGTTTTTTGTAAATATTGGAAATAATGGCTTATTGTTTACATTTTAAAACTGCAAATAAGTTGGTTTTACATTAAGATAAAAAGCAAAGTTAAGTCAGTGAATTCTAATAATCTGTATGACAATATTTTTAAGTACATATATTAGAAAATAATTTGATGTGTGATCAATTGCGGTTTCTTCTAGCCTGTACAATTTGGAAATTGCCAAATTGAGTTAAAACTGTACTATAATATTTACAATAAAAATTATGTAAACAATTTGTCTCATGGTAGACTATGTATGACCATCCTTACTGATGGTATTAGAATGATTATATGAACACATAGTGTTAGTGCTGCAACAACTGCCTTTACAACAACAAAGCAGAAAAGAAAATGTTAGGCTACAACCAGAAAACGTGCAGAAAGATTTACGTTACTGTTCCAACAAGTAATTGCTTCAATAAACATATAGAGGGGATTTACTGCTGCTTTTAGTAGAAACTGCAGTTCATAATGAGAAATGTGAGGCTGTTAGGCGAAGTGGGGAATCTTTCATCGTACTATCAACACGGTCACGACGTTAGCTTCACGTTGCTATGCTAACTGAACAACAAAATTTGTCTATTTAATTTATTTTAGCAGAATAACAGATTAATGCAAGAGGTGTACTAAAATCCCACCGAGAAGACTAGCACGTGTTAGCAAATTGAGTTTTTAATCAAAGCTTGCAACTGAAAAAAAATGTTCCGACTTTAGCAATATAGGATAGCGACTAGCCAACATCAACGCCCGAGAACCAACGCGAGATCTGGCTAAAAATAATTCTACCGAGGCAAAGCTCCCGAATCCGTGAAGTGATTTTTCATGCGTCGGAGAGCAGCGGGTCTGTCTGCGAAGCTAACAGGAACCACCGAGAATAGGGAAGAACAAAAAAAAAAATGAGGAAAGAAACCAAAACAGAGCTCCTCACCAGCTTGTGTATCAGATCCGGTCACAACCTGCAACCAGCCGTATTTGAATATAGCTTCGAGCCTCCGGGGCTTTTCAACCTGTTCGTAGTCCGACTGTCTGACTTCGTGACGTTCTGGGTTTTTGACTGACGTAGTCGCTAGCAAATCAAAACATGGGCGTAGAGAGGAGTATGGAGAGAGCTCATTGGCTTAAACGTACGGCGGAAACGATACGTTAACGCATCTGCCATATTGGAAGTGGCACGTCCAGCTAGTTTTTTAAGTCAACAAAGTTCTCAAAGCGTTCTTAAATTTACCTTAATTTTCCTCAATATTTTTAAAAATTATTTTTATTAATAATGGTAATAATAATAATAATAATAATAATATATTAGGCACCACAACAGGCGTGTCGCAACCAATCCAAAAACATCTGACTCTTAAATAAGGTCTGGAAGCTTTTATAGGGTGTCAGTTAAAGGGGCTACATTGACATAGCTACACAGAAGGAATGTAATCGGAATGCTTATGTGTTATCCACTCTTCTTTGTTTATGAATCGAAAGCCAGACAGAAAAATTGGACTTTAGCGCCAACAATAGAGGTTCATTCAGTGACACTAGAGGGCAGTGTGTTGTTGTGAAATCTGAAACCATCTGGAGCTCTAACGAAACAGTTAAATTATGTGTGATTGTTTTGCTGTCATGAGTTCTTCTCTATTATTTCCTCTTTACGTGAAACAGCTTCAAAATTACCATCATATGGCCAAATTGCTCCTCTGTTTATTAGTCTTCAGAGTCTTCCGTCATTTTATTAAACAGTAAAAAATGTTTGTCTGATGCAACCTCAGTCATCCAGTGTGACTAAGGTTGAGCTATTGGCCATATAACCAGGTTGAGCGAGTAATACCAGCTAAATGGAACTGCATGCAAATAAATGTACATCATCTTTTTTATTTACAAAAAAAGATCAAAATTCATGTATTATTTTCCTCCCACTTCTCAATTATCCTACTAGGTGTTGGCCTACCACACCCACACACCCACACACACACACACACACACACACACACACATACGGGTTTTGGTGGTTTAGAGGGACAATTTTTTCAAACCAGTTTTTTGCAACACTAAACAGTCACCCCTTTCCACTTGTGCTAGAAAGACCTAGTAAGTTGTAAAAAATCTTGTTTGAGCTACACAACATAGATCTCACTTGAAAACCTCAATACACACATCAGAACTCAAAATACAAGAACCTGATGCAATGCTGTATTAGAAGGACAGACGATAATGAGGTGCTTGGCTCCGCCCATGATACCAACAGTAATTGTCAGGGCCAATTTTATTTATCAGGACCACAGCATACACAAACATGAAATATATATGTATTAAGTCCAAACATGGAAATATGGAATATGGCTACACAGAAAGTGGACTTTATTTACAGCACCTTCACTAAGAACTAGAGCAACAATTCTGTTTGTGAACATAAAGGAAAATCTGTGAATGGCAAAGTTAAATGAATTACGGGTCTATTGTTAAATCAAAAAGATAATGCTGGCATTCTATTATAGTGGCCAGTTGTCCTTTCTTGATGTGTTCGCCAAAGTGCCTCATGACCGCAGCAATCTCCAGGGAGATCATGGATGCTTTTTTGCTCTCCTAGCACTTTCCATAGATGCTAGAAAAAAGAAATAATTCATTAGTGTAAACCAACTCCAATTGTTAATTTTTCTTGGTTATAAATTATGTAATGCCTGTTTTCAAATAAGCATTCATAAAGAACATACATTAGTGGGAGAAGCTACAGAAATGAGCATGTAGGTTGCATCGATGAAAATTAATTTCTGCAAATGCCAAACAGGTTAACACTTGGTATGGTTGCTTGGTATGTATGATTAATTATTTGAGGGAATTCTAGAATTTTTTTTTTTTTTTCATAATTTAAAATTGCATTTGTTTGACAAACAGGCCTCAGCAGCTGGTGAAGAACCATCCAAAGCCAAAAGACTTGTTCCTCCTTCTAATGCTGGTGCCTAGTCTTCTTTCCAGTGAAGGAGATCCCACTCTGAACCATCTCACTGACTCCACCAAAATACAGGTTCTGTACAGGTGCAGCATCAGCAAAGGGCCATTTATTGAGATCTCTGGTTTCCTAAAACCAGAGATTAATCAAATTTTAGATGTTAAATTTGGTTAATATCTTAAAATTAACCAAATTTAAAGATATACTCTGATTACTTTGCTTATTAGTTTTGTGGTGCTTTGATATTTTGAAAAAAATATAAATATGTGAATGTATTTCAGATTAAGATTGGGATAGAGAAAGTAGTATAAACAGTCCCATTACTGATCACCAAATTAGATTTTCTAGCATCTGAACATTGGCTGTGTGAAAGATTATCATTTTAATACAAGGCACAGTTAAATGGTATGTGTGTGGTAATTTAAGCCAGATGACATATTGGATAATGTCTGCTCAAAATATCATGCATAAAGAAGAACATGGTCACCCTATTGCCTTTCAGTGGTGTAGATCATTACTTTTGACCATGCTTCAGTTGTGCTTTTGAGCTTAACTAGCTTGGTGTTTCAAGACTTGTGTAGGTGTGGTGATTTACCAGAATTTTTATTTGTGTTCCTTTTCTGCGGGGCTCTATGTCCTTCTGTTTTAGTTTTCTGTTGAGCTCTTTCCCTTACCATCTGTGTTTACTTTGTGCTGAAAAGAACATATATAAAAATATGGGGTTAATCAACTGAAAAGTAAAGAACACTCGCTTAAGGTGAGTCTCTTCCCAATGTAGAAAACAGTTCTCCATATTCCTGCACATTACATGTTGAATATTACACAAGACCTGTGTGTCTGTGCACTTCTACATGTAACTTTCATTTTTTTGTAACTTCAAAACTCAGTCCTCTATATACCTGCATCTTACATGATGAATATTACACAAGACCTGTTTGTTTGAACAGTAGTTAATACCATTTTAATGACTTCATTTAGAAAATAAGTTGGTCTTTGGAGACCAATAGTACCTCAGGAGGGTTGGTTAAAAGGATCCCCATGCATCCACGTCACCAGCCTGATACGGTTCCTTTTTGGAAATCTGAAATGTAAAGAACACTCATTGAATGTGAGTTTGTTCCCAATGTAGAAAACAGTCCTCCTTATTCAGGGACCTTACATTTTGAGTATTACACAGGACCTGCGTGTATAGGGGTTTCTACATGTCACTTTCATTCTTTCAAAACTATGTCCTCCTTATTCTGGCACCTTACATGATGAGTAATACACAGGACCTTTGTGTATGGGCGTTTTTACATGTAACTTTCATTCTTTTGTACTTGTAATTTCAAACCTCTGTCCTCCCTTTTAATGCAGCTTTACATATCAAGTTCTAGACAATACCTGTGTGTTTGAACAGTACTTAATAACATTTCAATGACTTAGTTTTAGAAAATATGTTGGTTGTTGGACACCAAAATTACCTCTGGAGGGTTGGTTGAACAGGATCTGCATGTTTCCACATCACCAGCCTGACACAATTCATCTTTGGAAATCTGAAATGTAAAGAACACTCATTGAATGCGAGTTTGTTCCCAATGTAGAAAACAGTCCTCCTTATTCAGGGACCTTACATTTTGAGTATTACACAGGACCTGCGTGTATAGGCGTTTCTACATGTCACTTTCATTCTTTCAAAACTATGTCCTCCTTATTCTGGCACCTTACATGATGAGTATTACACAGGACCTTTGTGTATGGGCGTTTTTACATGCAACTTTCATTCTTTTGTACAGTTGTGGTCAAAAGTGTACATACACTTGTAAAAATCATAATGTTATGGCTGTCTTGAGTCTTCAATAAGTTCTACAACTCTTATTTTTCTGTGATAGAGTGATCGAACACATACATGTTTGTCACAAAAAACAGTCATAAAGTTTGGTTCTTTCATAAATTTATTATGGGTCTGCTGAAAATGTCACCAAATCTGCTGGGTCAAAAATATACATACAGCAACATTAGTATTTGGTTACATGTCCCTTGGCCATTTTCACGGCAACTAGGCGCTTTTGGTAGCCATCCACAAGGTCCTGGCAAGCTTCAGGTCGAATGTTTGACCACTCTTCTTGACAGAATTGGTGCAGTTCAGCTAAATGGGATGGTTTTCTTGCATGAACCTGTTTCTTTAGCACTGTCCACATGTTCTCAATGGGGTTTAAGTCAGGACTTTGGGAAGGCCATTCTAAAACCTTAATTCTAGCCTGGTTTAGCCATTCCTTTACCACTTTTGATGTGTGTTTTGGGTCATTGTCTTGTTGGAACACCCAACGCAAGACCCAACCTTCGGGCTGATGGTTTTAAGTTTTCCTGCAGAATTTGGAGGTAATCCTCCTTCTTCATTATCCCATTTACTTTCTGCAAAGAACCAGTTCCACTGGCAGCAAAACATCCCCAGAGCATAATACTACCACCACCATGCTTGACAGTAGGCATGGTGTTCCTGGGATTAAAGGCCTCACCTTTTCTCCTCCAAACATATTGCTGGGTGTTGTGGCCAAACAGCTTAATTTTTGTTTCGTCTGACCAGAGAACTTTCCTCCAGAAGGTTTTATCTTTGTCCATGTGATCAGCAGCAAACTTCAGTCGAGTCTTAAGGTGCCTTTTCTGGAGCAAGGGCTTCTTTCTTGCACGGCAGCCTCTCAGTCCATGGCGATGTAAAACACGCTTGACTGTGGAGACTGACACCTGTGTTCCATCAGCTTCCAAATCCTTGCAGACCTGCTTCTTGGTGATTCTTGGTTGACTCTTGACCATCCTGACCAATCTCCTCTCGGCAGCATGTGATAGCTTGCGTTTTCTTCCTGATCGTGGCAGTGACACAACTGTTCCATGCACTTTATACTTGCGTATAATTGTCTGCACAGTTGCTCTTGGGACCTGTAGCTCCAAGTGACTTCCCTGACTTGTTCAAGTCAATAATTCGCTTTTTCAGATCCACACTGAGTTCCTTTGACTTTCCCATTGTAGCTTTTGTAGCTGAGTCTAATCACTGGGTCAAATGAGCCCTATTTAAATGGGCTCATGAGAAGTCAACAGCTGTAGTCAATCAGAATCACTTAGAAGAAGTGAAGAGGCCATGACATGAAGCTAATTTGATTGATTAACTCGCTACATCACCAAAATTGACATATTTTGTTGCTGTATGTATATTTTTGACCCAGCAGATTTGGTGACATTTTCAGCAGACCCATAATAAATTTATGAAAGAACCAAACTTTATGACTGTTTTTTGTGACAAACATGTATGTGTTCCGATCACTCTATCACAGAAAAATAAGAGTTGTAGAACTTATTGGAAACTCAAGACAGCCATAACATTATGATTTTTTACAAGTGTATGTACACTTTTGACCACAACTGTGCTTGTAATTTCAAACCTCTGTCCTCCCTTTTAATGCAGCTTTACATATCAAGTTCTAGACAATACCTGTGTGTTTGGACAGTACTTAATAACATTTCTATGACTTAGTTTTAGAAAATATGTTGGTCGTTGGACACCAAAATTACCTCTGGAGGGTTGGTTGAACAGGATCTGCATGTTTCCACATCACCAGCCTGACACAATTCATCTTTGGAAATCTGAAATGTAAAGAACACTCATTGAATGCGAGTTTGTTCCCAATGTAGAAAACAGTCCTCCTTATTCAGGGACCTTACATTTTGAGTATTACACAGGACCTGCGTGTATAGGCGTTTCTACATGTCACTTTCATTCTTTCAAAACTATGTCCTCCTTATTCTGGCACCTTACATGATGAGTAATACACAGGACCTTTGTGTATGGGCGTTTTTACATGTAACTTTCATTCTTTTGTACTTGTAATTTCAAACCTCTGTCCTCCCTTTTAATGCAGCTTTACATATCAAGTTCTAGACAATACCTGTGTGTTTGAACAGTACTTAATAACATTTCTATGACTTAGTTTTAGAAAATATGTTGGTTGTTGGACACCAAAATTACCTCTGGAGGGTTGGTTGAACAGGATCTGCATGTTTCCACATCACCAGCCTGACACAATTCATCTTTGGAAATCTGAAATGTAAAGAACACTCATTGAATGCGAGTTTGTTCCCAATGTAGAAAACAGTCCTCCTTATTCAGGGACCTTACATTTTGAGTATTACACAGGACCTGCGTGTATAGGCGTTTCTACATGTCACTTTCATTCTTTCAAAACTATGTCCTCCTTATTCTGGCACCTTACATGATGAGTATTACACAGGACCTCTGTGTATGGCGGTTTCTACATGTAACTTTCATTCTTTTGTACTTGTAATTTCAAACCTCTGTCCTCCCTTTTAATGCAGCTTTACATATCAAGTTCTAGACAATACCTGTGTGTTTGAACAGTACTTAATATCATTTCAATTACTTAGTTTTAGAAAATATGTTGGTTGTTGGACACCAAAATTACCTCTGGAGGGTTGGTTGAACAGGATCCGCATGTTTCCACATCACCAGCCTGACATAATTCATCTTTGGAAATCTGAAATGTAAAGAACACTCATTGAATCCAAGTTTGTTCCCAATGTAGAAAACAGTCCTCCTTATTCAGGGACCTTACATTTTTAGTACTACACAGGACCTGTGTGTATAGGCGTTTCTACATGTCACTTTCATTCGTCTGTATTTGTAATTTTAAAGCTATGTCCTCCTTATTCTGGCACCTTACATGATGAGTATTACACAGGACCTTTGTGTATGGGCGTTTTTACATGTAACTTTCATTCTTTTGTACTTGTAATTTCAAACCTCTGTCCTCCCTTTTAATGCAGCTTTACATATCAAGTTCTAGACAATACCTGTGTGTTTGAACAGTACTTAATAACATTTCTATGACTTAGTTTTAGAAAATATGTTGGTCGTTGGACACCAAAATTACCTCTGGAGGGTTGGTTGAACAGGATCTGCATGTTTCCACATCACCAGCCTGACACAATTCATCTTTGGAAATCTGAAATGTAAAGAACACTCATTGAATGCGAGTTTGTTCCCAATGTAGAAAACAGTCCTCCTTATTCAGGGACCTTACATTTTGAGTATTACACAGGACCTGCGTGTATAGGCATTTCTACATGTCACTTTCATTCTTTCAAAACTATGTCCTCCTTATTCTGGCAACTTACATGATGAGTATTACACAGGACCTCTGTGTATGGGCGTTTCTACATGTAACTTTCATTCTTTTGTACTTGTAATTTCAAACCTCTGTCCTACCTTTTAATGCAGCTTTACATATCAAGTACTAGACAATACCTGTGTGTTTGAACAGTACTTAATATCATTTCAATGACTTAGTTTTAGATAATATGTTGGTCGTTGGACACCAAAATTACCTCTGGAGGGTTGGTTGAACAGGATCCGCATGTTTCCACATCACCAGCCTGACACAATTCATCTTTGGAAATCTGAAATGAAGAGATGTATACTGAATGAGTCCATAGAAAAATAAAATCCACCTATTTAATGAACCTGTCCAGCTGATTGTTAAACAGACATTTTATGTATTGACACTGCAAAATATGTCTCCTGCTATAAAATGTTCATTAATATAAGGTCAAAATATATTAATTTACATATGACATTTTCTAGCATTTAGGATAGCACTGAAAAAGTTGAAATAGTGGTCTGGTTAAGTCTTTCTCCAAAATCTGGTTTTTAGGCACTCTGCTAATCACTTCTTGTTTTCAACTATAATGAAACTCTGTACTACAACTTGACATTTCCTTCAAAAATATTTTCAATGCTAGTAGAATGAAGTAGGGGAAGCTGCTACCCCCGCGACCCGACCCCGGATAAGCGGAAGAAGATGGATGGATGGATGGCTAGTAGAATGACTTGTGATAGTATTTTCACACTTACTAGTACCCTTCTTCTCCATAGCCAGTCAGAATCACTACAATTATAAGTCATTTCTTCCCCTGGACCAATATCTTTGAGTGCAAACAAACAGAGATGACGTCTTCCATCCACCCTTGTAACTTTCATTTTGTTGTTTGTGTTCATCTCTTCATCATTTACCAGCCTCCCCAATGATCCATGTTCTCTGGCAGCATCAACACTAAAATATTAAGTCTGCTATAAGAATAATTATACCATGCAAGGGAAATGATTTTGCATATTTGGTGTTTGCATGTCAGAAGAATATTCCTCCTCCAACTAAAACTACTTTTACTGATGAAGCTGAAAATGTTTACATCACTTTGATTAAATATATAATAAAAACAACATTAAAACAGTCACATACCAAAGCTGTTGTCCATTGAACTTGAAATCAAACATAAAAGCCTGGAGTGCATCATGGTAAATTTTCAATCGGTTTTCTTGTTCCTTCCTACTTATGACTTCCCCTCTGCACTCAATAAGGAAATCTCCTTTTTGAAAGCACTGGCAGCTGAACACACCCCGACCTGCAGGTAAACATAATGAGTAAGGCTGAATAAACTTTAAACAATGCATATCTTTCAAATAGTAGCAAATGAGATTATTAAAAATTTTTCAAAATCAGTTAATTGATCTAATTTGAGGTCTTTCTGTGTTACTTGAACATTTGTTTGTCAGCTGAGTGGTGCTTCTAAATGTCACTCATTCTTTTATACTTGGAATTTCAAAACACAGTCCTCCTTTATATATATATATATATATATATATATATATATATATATATATATATATATATATACAGTATATATATGATCTATGCTAATGTGCAGTATAAAAATAGTTTAAAAGTCAAAAAGCAAGACAAAAGTAAACAAAAACAATCCTTTAATAAACTCTGGAATCCTGTACGTAAAAAAGTCACAACTCACCTTTAAATGAATTGATGTATTTTACATCAAATCCCTCATTATCTTCACCCAAGGAGAATAATAGCTGGCATCATGTTTGGGATTTCTTTTTGCTCTCTGAGACCTTGTTGCTGACATCTCCTGCAAAGATCAGAGTAATTTGTTGTTGAGTAACAACATGATGCTGTACATCAGGAGTGTCAAACTCCAGGCATCGAGGGGCAGTGTACTGCAACTTTTAGATGTTCCTCTGGTCCAAAACACCTGAATTATATGACTGAATTAGCTTCTAAGGGCAGTCAAGTTGATGACCTGCTGATGACCACCTCATTTGATCCAGCCATGTGGCATCACAGACACATCTAAAAGTTATTGTATACAAGCCCTCAAGACCTTGAGTTTGACACCTCTGCTGTACACAATATGATTTGATTTTATTGTATCGAAAAACCTGTACTGAAGTACACAGTATTACATAATTGACTTTCTATTGACAGGTTCTCAAAACCTTCAAATATTAAAACATTATCTTAATAGTAATGATTATTACAAAGGATAATTTGTGCCTGTGAAAGAATATCACTCACTGATGCACAGAAAATGTCCAAATACAGTTTTGTCTAATTCTGGAGTGAGCCACCTTCCCTTTAAACTCTGGTACACTGACTAAGATGGTTGGTGATAACTAGCTAAACTGAAGCAAATCAGATGCTTTGGTGCATCCAAACATCAAGTAACCTACAACATTCTTCAGAATTACAAATCAATATGTACTTAAATGTCTTAAGAGATTCTGTATGAGTCTTACCTCTTCTTCCACGCAAAAGAAGTTCAATTAATACTAATGGCTTGCACCTGGCCTTGATGGACTGTAACATGTTGATAGAGTAGGAGGGTACAACAAAGGAGAAATCCATTTTGTTTCTGAAGCACACAAGGTCAGATTTTTTCAGAAACAAGAAAACAAATTTATTTGAGTTATATTTTGTAACTTTCATTCAATATTTCAAAGTTAAATAGTTTATCATACATCTTTCTTTAATTAGGAAACAACAGTAAGATGGTATCTCTCACCAGCAATGTTTAATCTTTTATCAGGAAGGTCACTTCTTTTAATCATTTCTGTTCAATCAATTATTTAAGTTTACTTCTATAGCACATTTCAACACACACATATATATATATATATATATATATATATATATATATATATATATATATATATATATATATATATATACTAGATCACTTTATGATATAAAGTGTTCAAAACACTTTAAATCATAAAAACAAAACTGTTGTCTAATGGCAGACAACACCAGCAGAAAAAGGTTGTCTTATGTACCTGCCTACAGACAAATTAGACTACCTAGACAATCTGCATGTATGCAGAGTAGTGACATTGAGATAATGACAAAATATCAATCTAAAGTTTTGTGCTAACAGTAACATAAGTAATCATAATATTTTTGGCACTTTAAATATTTTTAAATAAATGCTTTTTATATTTATATTTGTAATTCTGTATTACTCCATGAGTGGTTATCCCTTCTTTCAAATTCAAAAATACTTTATTGATCCTAAAAAGGAAATTAAATTTAAAAAAGCTTGGGTCCTCTACCACAGGCCTTGGAGTGTGAGTGGTCTTCACAGTATATTAACAGTTCCCAAAGGTGTGCTTCTCTGTATCAAGAGGTCTGATGATGTATTGTTTGAGCCACTCTTCCAGTTTAGGGGTCATTACCCCAAGGGTTTCAGTGACCACAGGCACTACTGTTGCCCACACCTTCCACACTCTTTTTAACCTTTTGCATGGCATGCATTATTAATTCATCTTTAATATTGGGGCTGATTGGGCCCTAATGATTCCAAAAACAAAGAGTTATCTTTTTACATGATATGTGGACATAATTCTTCTCAGAAAAATATTTATTCCTTTTAAATCACCATGTTTAGCACCATGGTAAATCTCTACAGTTGCCAACTTTTGTAAACTTACACCACAACAATAAACACTGAACATCTTGGGTCTAGCCTGTAATATGTAATAATCTTCCACTACCACTAAGTCATAAAATAATGACCTAACATATGGACACCCAATCCCATGTAGAGCTAAATTTATTATTGTGGGCTAGACAGCCCAAAATAAGTCATCCACTTATGTGGATTGGCCTCTATTGCTACGGTACTAGGCACCTGCTTGTGTGCCACCATAAATACCACCTCTGTGCTGTGTTTCAGTCTAAGCCTTTTTGTCCATTGGTAGTATTGTTTGCTCGCTATTGTAAAACACCCTGTTGTTATGATTATGCATCATAACAAAATAGCAAAGTATAAAAAATATTTACAAAAATCAGTCCAAATACACAGTATCAAAACAAGAAGGAACTTTTGTCCAAACAAAAGCTATATTTCCCCAGAAAGGCAGGAATGAAAGTTTAAAAGTTAAATTCTCAATGAAAGAACAGGGCTACTCCAATGTGCTACAACCTTGAGAGGCACAATTTTCCATTCATCATCAGTAGCATTTGAATTCTTATATCAGTGGACTGAGTTTCCTCCCTTTTCCATCTTATCATTCCAGCATGGTATTTGATAACTGTCAATGCATAGCTGTTGATTGCTGGACCTTGTTTCTCTCATTGGACTTGCCTTACTTATTGTAGGTACAGTAGTTTGCAAAAGTATCCATAGCCCTTGAACTTTTCCATATTTTCTGACATTACAACCGCAAACATATTTTTACAGAATTTTATGGGAAAGACAAACACAAAGTGGCATATAGTTGTGGAGTAGAAACAAAACTATACATGATTCAAAACATTTTCTGCAAATAAAAGCTGAAAAGTGCAGTGTACAAAATCTTCAGCCTCCTTTCCCTAAGTGCGACCAATTGCCTTCAGAAGTTGCCTGATGACTGCTAATGACTAAATAGTCCACCTGTGTGTAATCTAATCTCAGTATAAGTTCAACTCCTCTAAGACTGCCTCAAAGGTTAGTTAAGAGAATATTGGGAAGCAAACAGCATCACAAAGTCCAAGGGACACACCAGACAACTCAGGGACAAAGTTGTGGAGAAGCTTAAAGCAGGCTTAGGTTATAAACAGGTTCCACGAATCATCTGGAAATGGAAAGAGAATGGCACAGCTGTGAACCTACCAAGACAAGGCCATCCACCTAAACATAAAAAAGTCCCATTTGCAATTTGCCAGAAGCCATGTTGGGATACAGCAAAAACAATAAGACGAGACCAAAATTGAACTTTTTGGCAAAAACGCAAAGCATTACTTGTGGTGGAGAATGGACACTGCACATCACTCTGAACACACCTTCCCCACTGACAAACATTTCTTTTCTTCATTCTTGATTGTAAGATGGATTGAGCCAAATACAGTCAATCTTTGAAGAAAACCTGCCCGAGTCACCACACGAATTGAGGCTGCCGCGGAGGTTCACTTTCCAGCAAGACAATGACCCTCAACATTAAGCCAGATCTACAATGGAATGGTTTAAAAACATTCATGTTAGAGTGGCAAGGTCAAAGTCTAGACATAAATTCAACAGAGAATCTTTGGCAAGATCTGAAAACTGCTGTCAAGTCAAGTTTATTTGTATAGCACATTTCAGCTGGAAGGCAGTTGAAAGTGCTTTACATCAAAGAAACACAGAACTAAGAAGTCATACAAGTAACATACACTGTGTTCCAAATTATTATGTAATTGATATCTTCTCAGATTTTATTAAATGGTCAATGGAAATGATGGTCAGTATGATTGTCAAGTCAAGAACTACTACAGTATAAATAAAATTTTACTGAACAAAGCTCCCAAGGAGAACAGTATTTTTCAAAAAGAAACTCAAAATGCACTGTTCCAAATTAATATGCACAGCAGATTTTCTAAACATTTTATGGATTATAAAGAACTGCAAACAGTTCTCTGAACTAATCAATATTTGAATGTGCAGCATCACAAGTACTAAAATCAAAACCTAATTCAATCAAAAACCTCTTAATAGACTGAGTTACGTGTTCACATAGGACCCCTTCTTTGATATCACCATCACAATTCTTGCATTCATTGAACTTGTGAGCTTGTGGATAGTTTCTGCTTGAATTTCATTGCAGGATGTCAGAATACCTTCCCAGAGTTGCTGTTTTGATATCAACTGCATCCCACCCTTAGATCTTCTGTTTGAGGAAACTCCAAAGGTTCTCAGTAGGGTTGAGGTCAGAGATCAGAGGAGGATGGTGACCTCACCATGAGTTTTTCCCTTTCATGCCTATACACAGTGGCCTTGCAGCATAAGATGATGCATTGTCATGCATGGAGATGATTTTGGTATGGAAGGTATGGCTCTTCTTTCTGAACCATGAAAGAAAGTGATCAGTCAGAAAGTCCATATACTTTGCTGAGGTCATTTTCAAGCCTTCAGGGACTCTGAAGGGGCTGACCAGCTCTCTCCACATGATTTCAGCCTCCACTACCTCCTTGTTGATGTCACAGCTGTTTTGGAATTTGGTGGCCATCCATCATCAATCCACTACGTAACATCTGGACTATCCAGGGTTGCACATCAGTCATCAGTGAACTAATCTGTTTGAAAATCAATCTTCATGTACAGTTGGGCCCACTGCGACCAGTTCTGCTTGTGAGCTCTGGTTAGGAGCTGCCAAATAGTAGGTTCATGCACTGCAAGCCTCTGGAGGACCCTTCACCTTGTGGTTCCAGCTTCAAGTAACTGCTTGCTGCTATGTAAGGGCATTTTAACAGCTGCTCTCTTAATTTGATGAATTTGTCTAATAGAAACCTTCCTCATTCTGCCTTTATCTATACAAACCCATCTTTGTTCTAAATCAGCCACAAATCTCTTCACAGTACAATAATGCTTCAGTTTCAGTTAAAATATTTGATGTTTTCATATCTTGTCATATAGCACTACACTATCTGATGATTTTGGTCAGCAAAGAGATCCTTTCTCTTCCCATATTGCTTGAAAGCTGTGGCCTGCTTAATAATGTGGAACATCCTTCTTAAGTAGATTTCCTTTAATTAAGCTCACCAGACAAACTAATCCGAAATTAATTATAGTGATTAAAAGAGCCCTGACACACAATACCATCTATAAATTTAATAGCACAACAAAAAATGTAATCTTTATAACAGTTAAATCCAATTTGCATAATAATTTAGAACATGGTGTGCATTCACCTTAAGAAAGAAAAACAAAGAAATTAAATTCAAAGTAAAATCAAAATTAAAATCATATACATCAAATATAATGATACATGTACCTTTGATTAAGATTCAGAAACAATTGTAAATAGTTGTGTTTTTGCCTTGATTTAAAGGAATTCATTGTTTCAGCTGTTTTCAAGCTTTATTCAAGATTTGTGGTGCATTGAAGCTAAATTCTGCTTCAAAATGCTTGGTTCTGGTTCTATGGATGCAGAGCAAGCCAGAATCAACAAAATGTTAGCAGTGGAGTGTATAAATAGTTTGGTGAAAAAATGGCTCTCTTATTTATATTTCTTTTAATCCATGCACTTATGTCACACATTTATTAGTCATAATATTTTAAATAAACAATATTTGATCAAAATATATATTCATTTCTGTATCTTATAGCACAGAGTAAACATATTGCCAACTCATCCCCAGTGTAAATTGCAAGACGTGAATTAGAAGGACACTGTAATAATTAGCAGGACCTTCCGGTAAACAACCAATCAGATTAAGACCTTGTGTGAATATTCATGAGGTCCTGCTATTACACAAACCTGCCATAGGGGGCACTGTGGTGATACACAGATTATACACAAAATCAGGTTTATGTGTATTAAGCGGACATCTCGTTTTTTGCATTTTGGGGTTAATAGACCAATAGAAACCTTTCTACGTTTTTAGATTTTTCTCTGTTTTAGCAGGACACCGCTCCTGTCCTGCTAATTCAAAATGTCCTTCTAGTGTGGTGTGTATTCTGACGAAATGTCCTGCTAAATCACATATACCAACGCACACACACACACACACACACACACACACACACACACCCACACACACACACACGCCCACACACACACACACACACACACACACACACACACAAATCAAAACAAACACACACACACACACACACACACACACACACACAAATCAAAACAAAAAATAATTTTGCAGTTATTCTGCAACAAACTTGGGAAAAAATAATAGCGAGGCACTGTTAACACAGCTTCAGGGTAGAGAACGCCTTTTTCATTAGACCGATTTATAAATATTCCTAAAGTATGGGCTACTCTTCACTGTTCTTACATAACTCAGTGGATATGCGGAGGAGGCAGGGAGCAGCATCCAAGCCCTGCACACTGCCCACACACACAATGAAGAGGAGAATGGAGTTATAAAACTGGAGGAGAGACAGAGAGAAAACACAGGTTTTACTGAACGGAGAACATTACATACCCCTGTCCCTCTGATTAGCTTTATAAGCACAACATACATGGACATTCAGGATTAAAGGTGAAGGGTTGCTGGAAATGTTGGAGGAATCAAGTCATGACAGACATATTTTTCATCCATCAACAGTGATGTGCCATTGAGAAGAATTTGACATGCTTCAGTTTGAGGAAACATAGATGGACAAGGGTCCATGTTTTTGTTATTTTTCTTGCTACCCAACAAGAAAGCAAAGAATAAGGACAAATAAAAGTCACTGTTACAAAAAACTGGTATCCTGTGGTCACAAAGGCTAAATGCATGAGACTGTCATAGAACAATAGAGTGTCTCCAGTCAGAGACTTCTTCAGAGCCACTATAATCCATGTCTAATACATATGTAATGACATAATATCATTACATTGTAATGACTATGTAACAATCCTTTGGGAGAACCTTGGATACAGCAACAGCAACATTTCAAAGTTGAATTTCAAGTGTATTTAGATTGAAGAACTATTTACTTTAAGACTTTTGTACATATTTTTGTTACTAGAGGTGCAAAAAAACTGTGAAGAATAACAATGAGACATATTTTGGTCACAAGTTAAAAGTGAAAATGGTGGTATTTCAGAACCAGAATGAAAAAAATGAGAATATCCAGAGACTTTCAGATGCTATTAAAAAAACATTGACCATTGCACAGACGAGGAAAATATTAATAAATGAGGGATCGCTCAAGAAAACCTCATAAAGCTGCCATGTGTTTTAGGTGAGACAGCTCCAAACCTTTCCTTTTAAAAACAACATAATGTAGTTAGGGTAATCCAGAGAGAATAATGTTGTAATTGCCCTTTTTTGTGCTTTTTACATTAGAGTGAAGTTTTTCAATAATAAAATAGGTTTTAAAATATTTATTGGACGCAGAGTTATTTTTGCTTGTTTGACAAGTCTGACAAGTGTTGCGTTTTTAACCAGTGAAATTTTTTTCAGTATAGGTGGCATGGTTCTCCACCCAGGATGACCATCTGTTGTGGGGAGGATACAATATGGAGACTCAAAAAAAACAAAAAAAAACAACAAAAAAAACAAACAAACAAACAAACAAAATCTCTTTTTACATTATTATTATTTTATTTTTTAATTTTTAGACCAATCAAACCTGAACTATTGTTCCATACACAGAACAGAGATAACTTAAAACATCATTTGTGAACATGAATAAAGTGTTTATAACTGCAACTGAACTTACAATGTAGAATTGATTTAATACAATTTTGGTCTTCCTAACTAAATTCTCAGCAATTTTATTTTAATAGCTAATTATTTACCAAAAATAAGATTTTTGCCTTGTGTTGTGCATGCTAACTTGCTAACTGCTAACTTAAGTATCTATAATTTCTTTCATAAAAGAATAAAAAAGACCTGAACAAATGTAGTCCACCATCCCTATACGTAGTGGATAATCCCTTTGCAGTAGCAGAAAAATGGGAATGCAAATTTCATTCTTCTTCTTCTTCTTCTTCTTCTTCTTATTATTATTATTATTATTATTATTATTATTATTATTATTATTATTATTTTTTTTTTTTAGGAAATTCAATTATACAAGTTAGCTTAAAGGCAAGCTAACCTCAGGTAATAAACAAGTTTGTTTTTCTAGAACATCTGAGCGGCTCTTCTGTAGAGGAAGAGCCACAAAGAGCCACAGAAACATCCAGAGAGAGAGAGAGCGCGCGAGCGAGCGAGCGAGATGAAAGGAGAGGCGGGAGAGGGAGCACCACGCTTCTGGTCCGCCCCCGAGTTGCGGCACACGAGCCATTTAACGGTACGAGCCGAGCCAACTGTAGAGCACGCGAGCGCGTGAACGTGGCCCTTTCACTATTCCTGCCCCGCCATCCCTGGCTCCCCTCGCGCAAAAAAAAAAAAAAAAAAAAATAGGAGCGAAAAACACAGAGACTTTGAGCTCACTCGGAGACGCGATGGCTGCTGCTGCTGCGGCGGCTGCGGCACCGCTGGATTGTGTTTACGACCTGGAGCACGAGATTGTCACAGCCTCCAGAGGGAAGAACTCCGCGCGCGCCCGCCTTTGGAACGCACGGTCTTTCTTCATGCGCGGCGACTCGGAGCCCGTGAGGCTTCTCGCCACATCTCACGTCTCCTCCCGGCCGCTCGGTTGGTGAAGGGGGCGTTTTTTGGGGGGCAGGAGGGTGAGAGCAATTACCAGACTCCAGGATAACGAGCCTTATTTTTCGAAATCGGCGAAATATCACGCTGGAACCTTGAACGGCCCGGCGGCGTCAGGTCCAGCCTCCATCCAGCAGCGCTGCACCTAGAGGCGGGGGTGGTGCTGTCGTGGAGGCGCTGGAGGTGGGGAGGGGAATCCGAGAGCATCCCTCCATCCCGCGGAGTCTATCCCTCCCTCTCTTCCTCTCGTTTCCGGCCCATTTTCGCCCCATCATATGCTAGAGATCTAAGTGCGTTTTTGTGTGTGTGTGTGAGGGGTTGGGGGGTGGAGGGAGCGTTGTCCGTGGCCGCGGGAACACGCACCCTCCGCCTGCCGAGGCTGAGGCTGAAGCGCCGCTGTGCTTGAAGGATGCTGCGGGAGTAGAGCGGCTCCGAGCGGAAGATGGGGAAGGACCAGGAACTGCTGCAGGCGGTGAAGACCGAGGACCTTCTCACCGTGCAGAAGCTGCTACAGAGGCCTCGACCGGGGAAAGCAAGTAAGACACTCTGCTGCTCCGGTGCATTTAGTTTAGTTTTTTGCTTTTCTCAGGGCTGACAGTAGCTTCTCCCTTTTTGATTGCTGAGTTGGAGCTTTTGCAACGACATCCCTGTGGTTTTAGTCACCGGCTGTTTGCCGCTGCAAGGCCGGAGTGTTGAGGATGATGGAGGGAGTGTGACGGGAGGGGGCGGAGGGTGTTCATAGTGTATCACAAGAGATGATCGTAGTGATTGGAGACTGATAGCTCGTCCTGAGCGAGACCCCCGTGCAAGTAAGTGCACTGCAGCAGAGGAAAAAAGAGGGAGGTACCGACCATGCCTCTCAGCAGAGATAACTGGTAACCCTCGTGAGGGTTTGAAACAGGAAGAATCATAGAAAAAAAAAAAAACAACAACCAAAAAAAATCTCCTGTTATAGTCTGTGGTGCAACGTTGCTCCGTTTTCTGCAACATTCTCTGGCACGGCCCACTCCAATGTGTGGGCAACCACCGAGAAGAGGCCAGGCAGAGCTGCAGCTAGATCATCCTGTCAAGGCGACTATAGCTGCTGATTCCCTCCACTGATATACTGCATCACTACCAGCTCAGGGATACTATAGAGGGCTGCAGTTATGGCTCCGAATACTTAAGTACTCATGCAACAAGTGGCCTAATTCAACATAAAACTACAGTGCCTTGCCTAGGCGCTGTAAGTTCCTTTTGGAACTTTTCCAGATGCATTATTATTCTATGATCACAAACATCTATTGACTTTATTGGGATTTTTACTGAGGATGCACTTTTGATACCGATATCTGATACAAATACAGAAAAACAGTGTTGAATTGACTTAAAACGCTTAAAAACCCAGACACAAATGTACTGAATTCACAAGTTTATTTGATAATTCTGCACCTGTACAGCTCACTTTAAAAACACCAATAGCTCCTCAAGCCTGGTCAAACATGGAAAAACAACTTTAATTTGTTCTGCTGGTGCAATTAGGAGTAGAAGAGCCTGTGTGAAATAAACGATAAAGAATCTGACAAACAAAAGCAAACCTTTCAAATGGTTCACAAAGTGCAATTAGGAATTCTAAATATAATAAAAGAAAGAAGAAAGCATGACATATCAGAGCACAAAGCATAGAATTAGAATGAATAGATCTTATGGACCAGTCTAGGATTTCTTTTCAATGTTACTACTGATACAGATGATGGATCGGTGCATCCCGAATATTTATGTGATGGAACAAAGACTTGTGGAAATTTACACATTTAACGACCTAAAACCTACTTGTCATGAGGTGGGGTTGGTGGTGGTGAGGCAAAACGCAGCAGACCCAGATGTGGTGTAGATGCAGGAGTTTTAATGGAGAGAAATAAACAGTAACAGTCCACAGACCTGGCAGCACTGCTGAGCGGAAGGCTAATGCTCATAACAGGTAGCAACAGGCGATGACGGACGAACACAGACGTAACTCAGACTTTAGCAGACGTAGCAAGACGTAGGTAGACGTACACAGACTGTAGAAGACGTAGGACCCGACGACGACAGACACACACAGGTGACACTAAATACACAAGAGGGTAATCAGGGAACGAGACACACCTGGGAACTAATCAAGGGAAGACAGGACAACACGGAGACTCAGACACACAGGAAACTTCAAAATAAACACAGGAAAACACAGAACCTGACAGTACCCCCCCCTTAACGGGCGGCTCCCAGACGCCCAAAAACGGGAACCCCAACGAGGGTGGGCGGAGGGGAGCTGGATGGGGGGTCCAGAGTCCATAAACAACGAAAAACAAACCCAAAGGGGTGGGCGGAGGCACAGGAAGGCCAAGAGTCCAAAACAAAAGAAACTAACCCAACGGAGTGGGCGGAGGCACAGGGAGGCGGGAACCACGGAGGAGGTCAGGGGGCCGACCTCGGCGCAGGAAGCGGGAGCCATGGTGGAGGTCAGGGGGCCGACCTCGGCGCAGGAGGCGGGAGCCACGGAGGCGGGAGCCACGGAGGCGGTCCGGCGGCCGTCCGCGGCGCCGGAGGCGGGAACCACGGAGGCGGTCCGGCGGCCGTCCGCGGCGCAGGAGGCGGGAACCACGGAGGCGGTCCGGCGGCCGTCCGCGGCGCAGGAGGCGGGAACCACGGAGGCTGTCCGGCGGCTGCTCGCAGGAGGCGGGAACCACGGAGGCTGTCCGGTGGCCGTCCGCGGCGACGAGGAGCACAAGGAGTCTCTGGGGCCGCACGGGGGCGGCGACGAGGAGCACAAGGAGTCTCTGGGGTCGCACGGGGGCGGCGACGAGGAGCACAAGGAGTCTCTGGGGCCGCACGGGGGCGGCGACGAGGAGCACAAGGAGTCTCTGGGGCCGCACGGGGGCGGCGACGAGGAGCACAAGGAGTCTCGGGGGGAGCACGGGGGCGGCGACGAGGAGCACAAGGAGTCTCGGGGGGAGCACAAGGAGTCTCGGGGGGAGCACTAGGAGTCTCGGGGGGAGCACTAGGAGTCTCGGGGGGAGCACTAGGAGTCTCGGGGGGAGCACTAGGAGTCTCGGGGGTCTCGGGAGGATCACTAGGGGGCTCTGGACTGACACTAGGGGGCTCTGGACTGACACTAGGGGGCTCGGGGAAATCACTGGGCGGCTCCGGCCGCGGAAGCGGTGCTGGCGGCTCCGGCTCCGGCCGCGGATGCGGTGCTGGCGGCTCCGGCTCCGGCCGCGGATGCGGTGCTGGCGGCTCCGGCTCCGGCCGCGGATGCGGTGCTGGCGGCTCCGGCTCCGGCCGCGGATGCGGTGCTGGCGGCTCCGGCTCCGGCCGCGGATGCGGTGCTGGCGGCTCCGGCTCCGGCCGCGGAAGCGGTGCTGGCGGCTCCGGCTCCGGCCGCGGAAGCGGTGCTGGCGGCTCCGGCTCCGGCCGCGGAAGGGCTGCTGCTGGATCAGGAGGCACAGGAGCTGAGGCTGGGCTGGTGGAAAGATTGTCCGGCTTGGGAGGCAGAGGTTCGCCGGCCATGACGGCCAGAGCTGCCTCACGCTCCCACTCTACCTCCCTTTGCAGTTCCACCAGCTGCGGGTGCGGAAAGCGTGGAATCCAGTAGTCCAGCAGCAGACCCAACCGGATGGCGAATCCGAGCCGTCGCCAGGCCATGTAGGGCTTGGCCATGGCCTCCTCATACTCGCGTATGGTTTCCAGCAGTTCCTGCGTCTCATCTGGGTCCATGGTGTACATGCGTGCCTCACCGTTCAGTTTGGTCGGGTCCTTCTGTCATGAGGTGGGGTTGGTGGTGGTGAGGCAAAACGCAGCAGACCCAGATGTGGTGTAGATGCAGGAGTTTTAATGGAGAGAAATAAACAGTAACAGTCCACAGACCTGGCAGCACTGCTGAGCGGAAGGCTAATGCTCATAACAGGTAGCAACAGGCGATGACGGACGAACACAGACGTAACTCAGACTTTAGCAGACGTAGCAAGACGTAGGTAGACGTACACAGACTGTAGAAGACGTAGGACCCGACGACGACAGACACACACAGGTGACACTAAATACACAAGAGGGTAATCAGGGAACGAGACACACCTGGGAACTAATCAAGGGAAGACAGGACAACACGGAGACTCAGACACACAGGAAACTTCAAAATAAACACAGGAAAACACAGAACCTGACACTACTAAGAACATCTTATGGAGGACCAGCAGTTCTGCTTTTTTGGAAACAGAGCATGATGCAACTCCAGACCTAATAAGACATGGCCGCCCATTTAAACTGATAGACGAGTGAAGGAGAGCCTTTATCAGAGAAGTTACAGTGATGGTACGTATGGAGGAGTTTTCAAAAGGCATGAGAAGTCGAGTTTAAAGTTCGCCACTAGCCATGTGAGGGACACAACAATCATTCTCTGGTCAGACGTGAACAGAAATGAGGAAATCCTGGAAGAAGACCTGGTTGAAGGTGGAAAGACCATAACCAGAGCTACAGCAGAATGGCTTAAAGATTATTTACTTTTTGGAAAGGCTCAGTCATAGTCCAGACCTAAATCCAATTGAGAGACTAAGGCAAAGCTTGAAAATAGATGTTCCCAGTTACTCAGTTAAATCTGACTCACCTTGAGCTCATTTGCAAGGAAGAACGGGAACCATTTTAGTCTCTCGATGTGAAAAGCCGGTGAGGAGAAACCCCAAAATAAAGTATCGGCTCTGGGGGGGTTTAAACACAAACGCATGAAACAAGTTTTAGATTTTTATGGGCAAAACATTTGGAAACAACCTATCAGTTTTTTCCCCACTACACAATATGAACTACTTTATGTTGGCCTATCACAAAAAACCCCAATAACATAAACTGAGGTTTGTGGTTGCACCATGACAAAACGGGAAATAAATTAATGTGCTATGAATAGTTACGGAAACCACTGCTGGCGCAGAGGGCCTGACCCTTCCATCCACTTGAGTGAATTGTTCCAGTTTGGCAGGTTGGCACTTTCCCAGCTGCATCTGAAACTGCACTCACTCTGGAAAGTGTCCAACAGCAGGTGGGCCTCATTTGAATAAGAAGAGCTGCTTGTTGCTGATTGCTAATAACAGGGCGAAAATGTGGCAGCGTTGTGTGGAAGGGCTGTAGAAATTCATCGCTTTCTCATCACTCATCACTTCGCTTATTTAAATGCAAGGAAGGAAATGTTAGAGTAACATATATAAATTTTGATTCGCAAAGTAAGTTAAAGTGTGGTGGCCCACTTGGGTCAAGACAATGCAAAAGCCACAATGCAACAACAGCAGCCACAATGGAAGTTACACTAATTCCTGTTCCACTTTAGCGTTTTAATTTTAACATAACGTCCTCTTTAGTATAAAATTAGCATAAATTCAGTCTTAGCATAACTTCCATTTTGGACTATATTTACTTTTAACATTAATTCCAACTTAGTAAAAAACCTTCAGCATAAAATTCATTTTAGTATACATTCCATTTTAATATAACTTCAATTTTAGCACCCATTCAGCATTGCTATAAATTCTACCTTAGAATGAATTCAGTTTTAGCATGTTGCTTCCATTTTAGCATGAATTCAGCTCTAGGCGAAATCCATTTTAGCATAAATTCTGTATTAGCAAAAATAAAATTTTTGTATTATTTCAGCTTTAGCATAAAATTTGTCATAGCATGAAGTTCATTTTTGCATGGTTTCAATCTTAGTACAAATTCAGTTTTAACCTTAAATGTGGCATAAATTCAGTCTCAGTATAGCTTAAATTGTAGTGTAGCTTACATTTTTTAGCATATTTAGCTTCAGCATTAATTACATCTTGGCAAAAAGTATGTTTTAGTATAACTTACGTTTTAGAAGAAATTCCATTTCACATAAATTCAGATTTATTACAAAATCTAGCTTTGCATTAATTCAGTTTTAGAATATAGCTTCTACTTCAGCATAAATTCTGTATTAGCATAACTTCTGTTTGAGCTAAACATTCATTCTGCCATTACTTAAGTGTTAGCATAACTTCTGTTGCATTGTAGCTTGTTGACCCTTCTGTTCCCCGAAAGAGTTGGTAGGGTCGAGAGTCACAGATAAAACCCAAATGTCTTTCAGAGCTTGTATAAGAGCACATTACAAAATAACCATTGGGCAAAATATAAGTGCACTTCGGCTTTAAGCCCGTCTCAGATTGCTGCTTAGTGCAGAGTTTTTCTACATATGACGCAGAGTTGTTTGTTAAAGGAAAATCTCAGTGGATTGCGGAGCACTCAGAAAGCGACACAGATAAAAGCTGCTTGTCGGTGGTGTGTACTGTATGTCTGCAAGACTCATGCTTTCCCCATGCTGTCCCTAATTATTCAAGTCTTAATTACAAACAGCTTTTTAAAATGATCCCCTGGCTTTAACACTGAGGTTTACAGTGTTGACAGGGGACTCGGGACTCAGGAGCAGTGGCCCTTATTACAGCGTTTTCCTTGGCTGGATTTTTAATATCTTATTTTGTCACATTTCAGACATTTCTTATTTTATATTATAAACCAGGAAAAGGTTTATGCTTAACTTTGAGGTCTACTGATCGTAGCCACTCCAGCAACTCCGCGTGCTTCTCATCTAACCAATGGTTAGAAGTTAAAGCTTATAGATCATTGATAGGATGTTCTTGCTTTGTGATGTTGTTATCATTGTATTACATTAGTTACAATAACAATATTATCGTTTATCGTGATAACTTCTGGATCAATTTATCATCCAGCTAAATTTGTTATTGTTTGCACTAATATGGTGATTGAGTAACTTGAAAAACAAAATAAGAACAATAAACATTTTTGTTGATGAGCTCATATGTCTATTTATTCAATAATTTTGCAGCCAAACGTGTTTTTGAATTGAAAATGTCGCGTATTAACCGCAATTAACCAGATATGTGATATCTGGTTAATATATCAGTGTTAGCATAACAGATATGTGATATCTGGTTAATTGCGATAAATCAATTACAAACCCTGCAATTAACTCGATTCAAAATTTGAATCGAGTCCCATCACTACTTTGAAATTGTGCAGTGAAACTTCATTTATGGACATGCTATACAATAAAAAAACAAAAATCAAAAAAACATGTTCTGCAAAAATGGGTTCTTACTGTTTCGTCAAATAACTGATGCTGGGTCACACTTTTGAGAAAAACTTTGAGAAAATCATAAAACAGCAGGAGAGCCTAACACGGGGCTGATGGTAACACGGACCTGTTTGTCATCCATTAAACACAAAGCTTGCAGGACAGCTGAGTGTGTGTGAAGGAGAAGGTAAGGTTGCTGTGTGTGTGAGTCTGGCAGGGACTCGACCCTGCTGCAACTCATTTACTCCTTTCCTTCTCAGACACACGCGTTCACCTGCGTCACACGCACGCGCACATCTGGCCCCATCTGGAGAGGTGGCGTCAGTTTGCTGCCGCTCGGCTTGCGTGCACGGCCGAGGACGAGGTCGTCGTAACCGCGCGAGCGTGACCTCGTGTCTGTTTGTCAGTGGCAGCGTCGGTGTGTGAGCGATAGGACATCTGGTCTAACTCATGTTGACGGTTTATTTGCTGTATTGTTTTAAAAAAAAAGCCGTTTGTGTAGAGCTGTAAGATTTAACTTCTCCACTTCTTAAAAAAATAAAATAAAATAGTAGTTTACAGCTCATCTGCCTCCTGAATTTTCCATCTTCGTAGCTGACCAAGTTGCTGCTTTCTCCCTTGGAATCACCTCCCTCCCCTTTCTCTTTTCTCCCATCTTTTCTAAGATTATTTGCGGGACCAGAGCAGGTCATTCCATCCACACCAGCGCACATTTACAAAGGAGCAGGCAGGGACGACGTTTAACATGTTGTCAGCCCCAGACTTCGTATTTGTTCGCTGTGTGAAGAAGCTTGGGATGATTGACACTTTGTGTTCTGCGGTGCTATTCCGAAGTCCTTCTGGGTTCATATTGTTTTGGATTCTGCTTGTATTGGCTCACATACTTATTCATATTACAGCAAATTTAGAACGCAGATGTTTTGTTTTCAAAGAGTTGAATAAGGGCAGCTAAAAGTACACCTGTTGGCGGACAAACAGCACCATGACGTCCGATGAACACGCCACAAGCTCTGGAAGGAA
The DNA here is from genome assembly GCF_019740435.1 of Gambusia affinis. Taxonomy (NCBI): domain Eukaryota; kingdom Metazoa; phylum Chordata; class Actinopteri; order Cyprinodontiformes; family Poeciliidae; genus Gambusia; species Gambusia affinis. Next base: position 3,064,288 of record NC_057886.1, read on the forward strand.
GGCGTGAATTGGTTAAAAGCAGAGTTATGTTCTAAAACAACCTCACAGAACACTGTTCAATCCTATGGAAGCCGAGAGAGCGGACGTTCTCCGCATGTACGTTTTCCCAGTGGTTTTCCCGAGATAACAAGAAAACAAACTTTGTTTTCTCTAGATCGCAAGATGATTGGTGTGTGTTAACTTGATTGCATGTTTCAAATGCAGGCTGCAAAGGTATGCAAGTTTGTTTTCTAGAGGTTAACTTGTTAACCATCAGGAAATTAACTACTTTTCCATTAAGTTAACGTCTTATCTTGAGGAAACCATTGGGAAATAGTATAAGGAAACCCTCCACTCTCCGCTTCTGTATAACACATCACCTGAAAACCGAAAGAGTTTATACAACAGAGAATAAGACAACTGGATCATGTACATCACAAATATGACCTGTATGAAAGGTTGACCAGAAGAAAGTCACTGTTGAAAGGCCTTTGTGTACCATCGGTCTCTAATACATCCTTATAGCCTTTAGACAGTTGCTTGAGGGACATAGCATTCCCTGCAGTTCTTTTTTTAAAACAGTAGATGGAGCTGCAGGTAAAATCTGCTTGATTTCAGCAACTGGTAGCAGAGGAAGAATTGATAGCCAAGTGCTTGCGCTGACATTAGTGTTGGCAACATTTGCGCTGCTGAAAACAGTTTAGCATCGCGATGCGATTTTAGACTTGAATAGCTTCGCTGATAGGACAACACCTTTTAGCATAACTTGTACCCAACAATAGGTTTTTCCAGCGTCCCATCAGAAAGTTTATTGAAACAATAATTAACCCCCAGGGGGTGAAAGAAGTGGCTTTGTCATCCATCGCTGGTGTTTGCAGTTTTATGGGTGATCCAAAATGCAAAGGTTCCTCACTCAGAGATAGGGGACGGATGGATCTTGCCGGAGTTACTTTATGGCACACGTCAACATTATTGCCACTGACATGCCACTACATTTGGAACAACAGATGGAAACGCATAAGCTCAGAAACTCGCTCCTTATCTGTGAAAAATAATGCTAAGTAGATGTTTACCAGATGCTTCGGTTTCATAGCAAGACAATCAACTGCAGTAAGACTCGTAATTCAGACTGCATCAGAGTGATGATGATAAATGACCTGCACTTACATGGTGCCTTCTAAATTTGGCATTGTGTTTCTCTCTGAGCTTTTTATGGTACAAATCTAGCACACATTCCTCTATCAAGACTTCACATGGACAGACTGTACCGGCTTTGGGATTGGTGGAAAAGCACTCCATAGCAGAAGCCTGGCCACCAATTTTGTGTGTGTTTCTTTGTGTGTGTTTCTGTGAAGTAGATTGTTTTCACACTCATAAGGGGATAGATGGCTACCCAAACTATCAGTGCATGAACAAACACAGTCAGCCAACATTTTTACTGTTGTAAAAACAGATATCAGATATTTTTGTGACGCTCAGTGATGTTAAAAACGGCGTCAATAGAGTTAGAGACAAGTAGCGCACTAAAACAGGCAACGAGCAAGGCTAGTTTAATAATAGTTATTAGCATTAGCTTCTGTGAGGTTTTGTTAACCTCAAAAGATTGAGCTTAGATCTCACCCAGCTCACCTCCAGCTAAACGTTGGAACATCAGTGGCTTATGCTAATTGTTCTGGTTTTAAACCTGCTAACTGCTATCAGCAACAAATGCCGAAAGCAAACAATTTCCCTGCACTTTATGCATTTAAACACTAAGAAAACATTAACAATTAGATGTTGTAATGCCATCACAGGTGACTTGTAGACCTGTGATGCTACGAGTCACTCTGCATCTCATTATTTAGTTTACTTTATCCAACTTGGACCCTGTTTTTCTGACAAATGGAATCTTTAAATAGTTGTTAACATTCACCTGTTATATCTTAAGTGCTCTTGGTTAAGTTTCAAACCAACAGGAACAGTTGATTAAAATGTCAACGTCTATTAAAGCCTTCCTTCACTTTGAATTTGGACACCTTGTCGTTTTAGCGCACACTTTGTTCCAGTTCAGTTTCCTGTCGGGGAACAGACCTTTTTAAAAGAAATGTGTTCACCTTTCTTTGTAGTTATGTGTTTTTGTGAATTATGGCAAAAAAGAGTCATGAAAACATTTTCGAGAATAATTAGATTTAGTTTTATATTATTTTCCAGAGATTTGGTTCTGATCCCATTTGGGCTGGAATGGCTTAGCTATGCTAAGTCTTGGGTTACCACCAGCAGAATTACTTAAGGTGCTAACTAAATACAATACATATATATATAAAACAACTGTGAAAGTGGCATGACACAAGCAGACCTGGTCATGTTCTGTTATTTTCTGTAAATGTTTTGCTTAAAAATATCATCCCATCAATATCTATTAGCAGTCTTAGCCGAGAAGCAACCGCTCGAAGGATTGTTACCGAACCTGAGATTTATTCTGAAAGATTGAGCCTCGCTACATTATAAAGGATAATATCTACAAGTCAGAGGACTGGATTGGTTTGCCGTGGCTCCAAAACATCATCACTCACTTCTGCTGCTGCTGCCTTCGTGATTAAATTACAGCACAGATGGGGAGAGAGAGATAGACGCAGTCTTAGAGGGAGCTGGATGGATATTTTTGCTTTGGGGAAAACAGAAAAGTAGTTACAGAAGAGGAGGGGGAGGGAAGAGCGGGACATCCTAAACGTGAGAGGACAGGGGGTAAAATGTGGATGAGCCAGGATGGAGGGGTGGGTGATGAAACACTGAATGATAAAACGGAGAACGAGGTGACAAAACAGAGATGTTAAAACACTGTCTTTTGCTCACACTTCTATTCCGATTGCACGCTGCTTTACATACACCGCCTGGACGGATTTATCTGCATGGCTGATTTGACTGAAAGTAACATGCTCATGGTTTATCTGGTCAGCGGGGGCATCTGGGAGAAGGTGAAGGAGCGGAAGGGGGGAGGAAAAGGGTGGAACTGGATGGGAAGTGGGACTGAGTCGGTACAGATCTGACAGTGGGATAAGCTTAAGCACAAACACTTCGGTCTTACACTGTCATGTCGTTTGTATTTATATGGATCTAATTTATTTGATTAAAAATATAATATTTAGGACCAGAGCTGCTGAAGTAATAAATGATTTACGGTCAGAGACAGAATTTTAAATCAGTTTCAGATGAATGCGTTATAGCTCGTGTCTGGAATTGTAACTTATTATCAGATAGTGAAATAAATTTTGCAGCTAGCTGCAATTAAGAAGTAGTTAGCAAATCTTTTAAAGGGGCAGTATTAGGTAAAATCCATGCGGTTTTCATCATGTTATGAAGTTATTCCGTCATCAGAAACCCACCTGGATTCATGCTTGTTTGAGAAATCATTTAATCTCCATGGCAACCAGTCAGCTGTGCAAAACACCTCAGTGGACCTAGCACCGCCTGTAAGGGGCAAAGCTCATCCTCTGAGCTGCAGCTTCCTACTTTCTGAGCTTCCGCCTCACAGAGCCGCCCTCCCCCACTCAGCTCCTTCAGACTAGCCAGCAGCAATTAGCAAACACATGATAGTATACGAGCTACTTCTCAGTGTAAGGCTGGTAAAACATTGTTTAAGGGCTAATAGAGGGGCCATGTTGCAATGACTTCCTGACGGCGGAGTTTCAGAAGGGAAAGGAGTTTCTTAAAGAGACAGAAGCCCAATTTCAAGACGTTAAATTAGGAAGTAAAATTTTTTTTGCGTTACATTTGATATATACAGAATTTTTATAACAACTGACGGTAATGTAATTTCTTGATTGAGCTATAAAATGGTACTATGAGACTCGAAAACACATAATACTGCCTCTTTAAATGAAACTGTTAGCAAAAGGCAAAAAAAAGTAGAAAAAAGAAAAGCATGAGCCGTGTTAATTACCGTAGAAGGTGATAACTAAGAGGGAAGAAGATCACCAGAAAGTCTGCTGTTAATCATTGCAGCATGTCAGATCATGTACATTGTGACACCGTGACAGCTCAAGCCTGTTCTCTTTCATCCAGCTCTACTGTAGCTGTAGGGTGGATATATGGAGTGTGGGGGGACGGGGGGAGGCAATTAGCTGCAGTGGGATGAAAAGGGGCCGAGTGGCTCAGTCCTGATATAAAGACCACCCGCAAAACGAGGTGGGAGCTCCTTCCTTCAATCGGCATCGAGTAGAAAAGTGGCATTAACCCCCTACGGCTCTGATCCGCACACAAAGACACAGAGCTTCCCTACCGCCATGCGACTGGTACGCAGAGGTACAGGCGAAGCCTAGGAGCCACGCATGCTGACACTAAAACACGCATTGATACTCAAAGACGTCAGGGAATAGTTTTTTTGTTTTTGTTTTTGTAAAAGCCATTTTATTCGTAATAAAGTGTGTTCAGTATGTGAGGGTGTGTCATCGTCATCGCGTCCCTCTAACATCCTCCGGCAGAGTATTTCCACTCACACCCTGCTTTCATAACACACAGCGTGTTCTTACTGCTGCATATGAATGTCTGAGTAGCTTGTAAAAGCAGGAAATTATGCTTTTTTTCTTTTTTTTTTTCTGAGGCTCAACTTCTAAACTCACACCAGCATGGGGCAGACAAGGTTGTACTGTGCTCCACACAAGAGTCGGGCTGAAATGTTCCACCCAGCCCCACAGTGAATGCATTTAGCATCGCTGTGGGACTCTCTCCGAATGAATGCGGGGGTTCTGCTGCTGCTAGGCGAGCGGCCGCTAAAAACAGGCCTGACGTGACGCCGGCACACCCTCAGGGCCCCGATACGTCTGAAAATATCCGCGTACAAACTAAACCAGACTAAACAGAACGGCAAAACTAAAAGTCGGATGAACTCCAGTTTATCAATCATAGACTGCTCGGTAACATGTTAATAAGATACATAAGCCGAGTTAGTGGAAGCGCTAACAGGAAGCTATTCCCGAAAACATCGCAGAGTGCTTGGGATTGCCAAGTTTTTTGAAGAACTGTCAATCTGGTTTTATGTGCTTCAGATATCTCACAATACCTTCTTTTCTACTTTATGAATGAATTTAAAATGTCTAAAAGAGTCTAACAGTACAATTATAATAGTAATGATTAGTTATAATAAATATTATTACAAGGGTAAGAGTCATAGCAAAATATAATAATTATCCCAATTTTATCTCTCTACAGATGTCAAAATGTAGGTAAATGTTTGTGTGATGGAGCAGTGGTGCAGAAAGTGAGCATTTGCAACAGATAGAGGTGCTGCGCTAGAGTGGGCGACAAAATGATGGTGAAAAAATTTGTTCTAGCCTGTAATGTATCCATATGAATGGTTTACACCCGGGAAAGACAGGTTATAACTCAGTAAAGTTTGTCTTCTTCTTTTTAAATATTAAAGGGCCCATATTATATATTTTACAGCCTCATAGTTCTACTTTATTGCACAATCAAGTAACTATGTTACCGTCAGTTGTTATAAAAATGCTAAATATATCAAATATGACTTAGAAGAAGTCTGACTTTGTAATTTAACACATTGAAATTGGGCGTTTGTTTAAGAAAGTTATACTTCTATCCATCCATCCATCCATTTTCTATTCACCTTTGTCCCTAATGGGGTCGGGAGGGTTGCTGGTGCCTATCCCCAGCTACTTTCCGGGCGAGAGGCGGGGTCACCCTGGACAGGTCGCCAGTCTGTCGCAGAAGTTATACTTCTAGATTTATTTATTTAGCATTTATTTATGTAACTTATTTATTTATATTGCAACCTAAACATATTTTACTTCAAGTTGCTTTCAAAAATAAACTTTGGCTTTGTCCAATTTAATGTATGAGAATAAAAAGATTAGATTTGCTGATTACTGAGGTTGTTGAGTCTTTCTTTCATTTATTGTAGCTTTACAGGATTTTTAATAACCCTTTAATAATTTAAAGGCTTATTAAGATTAGAGGCGAGGTCCCACTGTGTGAGAGAAATGTTTCACAAATGAACAAATTGTCTTAGTGGCATATTTTATTTATTTGAGCCTTCAATAACAATTCTGGGTTTAAAGACACATTGCAGTTTGCTGTATAAGCCTTCAGCTCTGCAAAATTAACGATTGAAACAAACCCGAAATATACGTTTATTGTTTTACTGTTATTCAAAACCTGAACAAATTTACAATTTACCCCTCAGCCTGTGCTGGCTGGTTGTGAGGTTGCCCTTGTTTTCTGCCTCCAGTGTTTATGTGCCTGTATGATAACTAAACCCCTTCAGATGTATTTGGTTAATAAATGACTGCAGAGGGAGAAGCAGGAACTTTTCGTATCCAAACTTTCATGTTTGCACTAGAAATATCAACATTTTATCAGCAGTCGTTAAAATATATATCTCAGAGCTACTTTCGACGAAACCAGATGGTTTTAAGACATTTAAAATAAACTATTCTATGTACTCATCTATTAAAAACCATAAATAACTGTGTGTTTTGAGTGTGTGAGAGGTTGTGTGTACGTCCTTGTCGAGGGGGGCAATGATCAGAGTCCAGTAGTTGCTGGCAGCAGGACAGATGTTAAGTTCGACCTTACTTGTGTGTGTGTGTGATTTTACACACTGTACATGTAGTTGAACAGATGGTTTGTCTCGGCTTTTTTTATAGGCACATTTGCAGAACATTCCACCAAATACATCTGAACCTAACCGTTTGCATGTGCTTTACAGTTTGTACAGAATGTGGGAAGTTTGTGTGTGTGTGAGTGTGCGTCTGCGTGTGTGTGTATGGAATCAGACAATATTAACTTGAGTTTTAACGCTTTATGTCATTGTTTTGGAAAACTCTGCTGACTGTTCTGGCTTTTGTTTAACTATTTTCCTTAGTTGGCTGAGGAGAAAAAAAGTAAAAATTTTCAGCTTCTTTTAAAAAAAGAGACAGTTAAATTTAGTGGAACATTTTCTTGGAGGAAAAATTATTTGATTTGTTTAAACGTTCTAATTTATTGAATATCTACTTGATCTCTCGGCTATTTCTGGATGCAATTTTAATACCCCTGTCACACTATTATCTTTTTTAAAGGTTTTGTTGGCTCTAGTGGCCTTTATTTGAAAGTAGTTCAACAGGACTGAGGGTAATGAGAAAGCAAATTTTGCCAGGCTGGGAATCGAACCTGCGACCACGAGCATGAGGACTAAAGCCTCAATACGTGGGTGGTGCTGTGCCCCTGCGCCACCACAACACCCCCACTATTATCTTTTTGCTTTGCGTTTCGATAATGGAAAAAGTGCTGCTTTAAGTAAATGAACAATCTAGCATCGAGTTCTTATGCATTTGATTCAGTAACATGGAATCTGCAGGTAAGGTAGGAAGCTAACAATCTATGTGACAGAAAAAACATATACTTTGGATTGGCTTCAGGGCATGGGGTGGCATTAATTAAACAACTTCTGCTGAGTTTACAATGTGCTACTTTGTATGTTGCAGTAATAAAATGACAATATTCTGAATATCATGGTAACCTGTGCAGCTGTTCTGTCTGCGCTTGTGAAGATTTGTGCACTTCAGCATGCCAAATATTGGAGTGACAGGACTGGATGTGAAGTAATAATATTTTTTCTGCTGTACTATGACTGTAAAGCGTTTTCATTTGTCATCACAAGATATTCAAAAAGAAAAACAAAAATGTTGACCTCATAGGAAATGTAACTACTCTATCCTGAAGCAAAAGACAGCCATAGATATGCCAGCTGTCATCCTAGTACACACACCCCAAATTGTGGTATGTCATAAACGACATGCAAACTTCAAAGACACTTGATGTGTCACAAAATGTACCTAATTTCTTAATTACACCCAAGTAACAAACATTTTTAGATATACAAACACAAATGGTGCCATAAGATACCTTGCGTTTACACTGTATTGTCATCTAGATACATTAGATGGGCGTTTTAAATGTGATTTATCTAGAAAGAGAAGCTGGTGACACTGCAAACACCCAGTGCTAGCACAGTTTGTAAACTACAGATGAAAGCAGTTGTGAAGTTGGCTATAACTGCCTTTATTGGTTTCATCAAGTCATAAATATTTCAGATGTTGCTTGTTAAATCTCTTTGTCTGACGTTAAGTAAGGTTTTCTGGTCAGATTTATTCTCTTGGAAGTCTGAATCTGCATAAAATATTGACCTGCAGTTAAAGAGGAAAAGCCAGTTTGTGACTTCGACATGAGCTCAGCCCTAGTTTCCTTGGGAAAACTTGATTATTATGGGTAGCTATAAAAGGTCCTTGTCTCCTTTAATGAGGGAAAAATGGAATCAGACTGACTGAATGGAAGCAATGAGAAGCTGGGAAGGTCAGATTCATAGTTGTGTCTTTATAAAGTGATAAATATCTCTTTGTGTGTTAACTTGCTGCAGAGCTCATACCAGGACATTGGATCCTTTACTAACAAACTCAAAAAGGCACATAAGTGGTCATATAAACATGTTTAATTATACTGGCACTTGCTAAGTTATGGGACTTCTGAAGCTACACGACAAGAGTCAGATATTTAAATTAGCTGAAAGCAGGAAAAGCACAAAAAAGGGGTTTTTGACAAGGGTTACATCATGGTATAGAGATGGGTAACAGGGTTTCTTACAGTTAATTCCTTTGAACATTAGTAGGGAAGGATGAGCAGATGTTGGAGAATGTAGTAACCATCATGATTTGTCTACCGTGGCAGTGGAAACATTCCTCCACTGCTGGTCTTTGGGGTGTTGTCAAAGGTGACAGCCAACAAATACATGTCCAGTTCGACCATAAGTGTGTCCAGGTCCTCTCAGAATTGTTCTGAGAGGACCAAAGCCTTCCTTTATAAACAACCAATCCCAACTGCGAAGAGAGAAGTACCGAATGAGGTGGCTTTTAATGTTAATTTAATATTTTGAAGTGTAGCCAACACAGACTGAATGACTTTGTTCACTTCCTCTACTGTCCTTGCCAAACTAAAGGCAAACTACAATTCTAAAACAGTGCAGAAAATCAATGTCACCGGTTGAAATTCTATCAAAGACATTCAGGTCAATTGGGGAAAATCCCAGAATCCCTTGAAGGGAGATGACAAGTGAGCTGTATTGCATAGGAAGGCAATGGCCAGGCTAGGTCCAGTCTAGTTGGTAATACGATATCAATCCCTCAGGCTGTTGGTCAGTTCCCATGCCTGGCCAGTAAGGAGCATCAATGGTAAGTGAGAATAGTCTGGTCTGCCATTGAAATCTGTTCTCTATGATGTCCTGTTCATGGGTGGAAACCCCAACTCACTTATTGCAGTGTTGATGGACATGTTGGCTCAAGAGTTGATTCAGCATTGCATAGCAAGGTGATTATTAAGTAACTCCAGTCGATATAGTCACATCCTCGGAAAGGTTCTCTTTGGTTCCTGTTGCTCAGCTGGTACTCTGGATGAGGCGATGAGATTTTTGGCAGCTTCAATCAGAGTGGCACAGAATGCTAAAAAACAATTCTCAAACATAAAACTGGGAGAGGATGTCATACATTGATTGTTGTTTTCTATGGGAACACATAAGAGAAAGTTTTCACAATGTCTAAAGGGTTACAGTTGGAATAAGACCCACAAAAGAAGAAGAAAAGAATGGTACGATGTGATTGGTTACGTATGCAAAAGTATGCTTAGATATATTTGTAATTGGAGTAAGATGCATAACTAGTCAAGCCAGTGAAGGCATCACACTAACTTTGAGCTCTCTATAAAGCATGTTACTTTGCTACATAACACCTTCACAAACATTATGACAGATGATGCATTATTCCTTTATGACAAATGTGTTTCCTGATGGGAGTGACTTCTTTCAGCAGGATAATGCAACCTAGCAACCAAGAGTCTTTTTTGACTGCACAATGGGGATGTAAGCGATGCTAGGCAGGTGGCTGTGTAAAACAAAACCAAACATGTTCAATGAAGCTTCTTCTGTTACACACAAACTCTTCACTCTTCCGTGAACGCCATCGTTGCAAACCCACGGCTTGACGTTGTGCTGTCAACAGATTCTTTGCAGCTCCCCCAAAGTTAGCATGGCTCTCTCAACTTATTTGATTGCATGGACTATTTCCTAACAAGGGGACTTGGAGAAGCATTTATTAGACACACGAGGAAATGAATACAAGTTTTATTTGTCAAAAAAAAAACATAACCATGCATCCTTCCTTTCTGTCTGTCTTTCTATATGTCAATGCTTTGCATGTCTTGCTGTATCAATTCCTGCTGATCATTAGCTTGCCCTCTCCCAGTGCAGCTCTTTCTGTTTCATTCTGGCTGTCGCAGCCCTCAGCGCCCTCTCTCTCCCCGGTTTATCCCTGACTGCCCAATGAATCAGTCTGGCTGGCAGAGCGTTGCTGTCAGGGAACCGGTGAAAGTGATTAGTCATTCTGAACCCGGCCAGGATCTGGACGGCCCGGGCCGACGAGAGAAAAGCGTTCTGGGATTATCTGCCAAAGCACCAGCTGCTCCCCATTTTTGTTTAAAAAGAAAGGGGGAAAAAAGTTTTAATCTTGCAGTTCATCTTCTTGGATACGGTTTAAAGGAAGGTGCCCCACGTCTGATTCCTATTTAGTCCACCTTCTGACCATATGAGCTGTCGACTTGGTTCATATTACCTATTCTTTGCTCTTTTTTGCACCTTTTCAGCCACCGTATTGTCAAGGTTTGTTGCAGGACGTCAGATAGTTGGTTTTGTCCACAGTTTTTTGTGAACTGAAAATAAAACTTAAGAACAATGAGAATGATTACTCTATGTAAAAACAAAAAACAAAACAAAAACAAAAAACAAACTAACAAAAAATCTGGGCTACCCATTGATCGATGCAGACTATTGCTGATCATCCGCTGTCTGTAGGACAAGGATGTTGTTCCATAGAAACCTTGTTCTGCTCTTTACTGTACTCAGACATGTCCAATGGGCAGAACAAAGGTTAGAGCAAATATTGGTCTAATGAATCGACTGGCCAGTTCTGGTGTTAGACCACTTCTCCTTTTAAAGTTTCTCATAAAGACACTGCTCACATGGATCTCTTATGCATTCAGTTTGTTTTCTTCAGACATTTCTGTAACAGTGCATAAGCAGAACCGTCTTCATAAAACTTAATGCCAGTGTTCAGCCTTACATTACCTTGTAAAGCCTCTAACATAATCACCTGATTTAAGAGCAACCAGAACAACCTTCTTGACTCTGCTGTAGTTTTATCATTGCTGTCACATCTGTACGTATGAAGCATGACGTTTCCGTCCTTTCTGTAATGAACGCCACTGAGCGTGCTCAGTACAGTACATAAGCTCCTCAAGGCACCATGTGTTTTTACATAGCAGCACCATATCAGCGTCCTTTGATCCTCCTGCTGCAGCACGTTTGCGTGCGACCGCGGTCCAATTACGCGGCTGCACTGCGGCGCATCGGCCAATGGGGGAGAAGTAGTGGCGCTTCTGAGCCAATGAGAGCTGCTGTTTGTATGTTTGGGCTAATGGGCCGCTTGCATGCAGCTGCATAACACATGCGCCTCATGTGGTTTGGCTGCCCGTGCATGTGGAGCTGCACGGGCAGCCCCTCCGCCTCCCCACTCCCCGGGTTCTGGTCTCAGTTTTCGCTCATTTTGTTTTCATCTACTCCCTTTCCTCTCATCTTTTCTCTTTTCAGTCGCTCTCTCTCTCTCTCTCTCTCTCTCTCTCTCTCTCTCTCCAATTTCCAGCGCCATCACCATGGCAACAACAAGCAGTGTAGCCTGGGAAATTTCTGGATCAACGCTGAATATTCCTGTTCAGCACTGTGGGGTCCGGTCATACTCTTCACCCCTCACACTGACTGAGTGTGTTACCACGGGATTACATCACTTTAATCTGACAATACAGATTATCGTGGCGGACCTACTTGCCCCTGGCTATTGTGCTTTAAATCTCTGTTTTATGCTTTATAATGACTATTTCTACTCCTATTTTCCAGTAAAAAAAAAAATCAACAAACGACCATATTTGGTATTTAGCTTCCATATTTTCTATTTTATTCCTAGTGTACAGCAAAGGAAAACTCAAAAGATGGCCTTGTTTGATGGTTAGACGCAATATTTCTTATTTTATTAGTTTTTTGCAATTTTGCAGTAACGAGAAGTAAAAAAAATAATACCATATTTAATGTCTAGCTTTTATATTTCCTATTTTTATGACTATTTTCCAGATATAAAAAAAAATCACCATGTTTGGTGTGTAGCCTCTATATTTATTACTATTTCTATTGTTATGTTCCAGTTGAACAAACAAACAAAAAAAAAAACGACCACATTTGGTGTTTATTCTCTTTATTTACTATTCTATTCCTATTTTTTTAATAACCTTATTTGTTGTTAAGCCTTTGTAGTTCCTACTTTTATCCCTATTTTTCAGTTTAAAGAAAAACTCAAAAAATGATCTCACTTGGCATTTAGCCTCTGTATTTCATATTTTTTTTATTTCCAATTCGCAGTAAAAAAAAACTCATAAAGAAAAAGACCATATCTGGTGTTTCCCCCTAATTCCTTCCTAATCGTTTTTCTCCAGCTCTCTCTTTCATCCATCATCCGTCTGACTGTCATCCGAAGGCAAATTTCCTTTCACACAATTCCGCCTAATCACTCTTGATCTGGAGACGTTTATCTTTGTGTGTGTGTCATCTCTTTTCCAGTTCCCATCCTCGTCCTCCACCCCACAACCCCACCACAAACCCCACAGCGCTGCTATGGTTGCAGGGCCGAGTGCCAATGCATTGGGGGGGAGGGGGATTGATGGTGCAGGCCGGGTTCAACTCAGTGCCGCTGTGCATCCAAATCCTCTTCAATGGATCGTTTAATAGGTTGTTTTTTCAATCTAGTTTGGTGGGAAAATGAAAACAACTTCTCACCGGTGAAGGAGAGGATTGGACTCTAAAATGTTTTAAAGCGAGTTAAACAAAAGAGGACTATCAGCACAAAGCAGACAGTACCAGCAGACAGGTACAATAAGACTATTGTTCTCCATGTAACTCTATCACACACTTTCCCTCTTTCTAGCTCTACGTCTCATTTACACACACTTTCACGCAAACACACACACACACACACACACATATGGTGCTTCGCTTTTCTCAGTCCTTAAAATCACACCGGTACACACGGGGCTCAGAAAGAAACTAGGACATCTCTGTTACATGTCCACACACACATGCACACAAACATATATACGCGTTCTCCCGGTCAGCGTCATTCCAGAGCGTTCCAGTTAGTGTGTGTGAACGGGCGAGATACAAAGAGACATTTAATAGGTTGACAATTCATGAAGAGGAAGAAGGGGAGAAAAGGGGTGATGGGTGTGTGTGTGTGTGTGTGTGTGGGGGGGGGGGGGGGGTCTGGTTTCAAAGAGCTCAATGTCCCTTTTAAACTGAGGATATATCATGTTTAAAGGCCCAGTTCCTGAAATCACACAGATTTATAAATTCTAATTAGACTGTCGGTATTTTACGGCTGACTATTCTATCCTGACTATTTAAAGATGTTTTTAAGCAAAGCGTAAGAAGTAAACAGTAGAAGCCATTCATACTATAATAAACCTGTAGGAATGTGCCGAGACTCAGACTGGAGTTGCTCTGAAGTTGTAAAAACAGACATCTCAGGCTCAATGTACACCTGAGGAATAAAGTCTCATCATTGACTGAGACTCGTGGCTAGAGACTCAAGTCGTTAAATCATTCGGTTTGTTAAAATCTAAACTCTCACATGTGATTTTATTTGTGTTCCTGATTTAATGGAAACGCCGCAATTGCGAAGTCGTGTTTTTTCGACATTAGCAGAATATTGACAAAGTTTTGCGTGCATTTGTAATGGACACGTAGCTACAGCTGTCTCTCCAACTGAAAGCTGCATTAAATCAAGTTGGGTTCTTTAAAACTAAATAAACTTAACTTACCTCAATCTTTCTCTCACTATTATGCTACTGTGTCTTTACAAGGACTCTTCTGGCTGGAGATATCTAAATAAATGCACTTCAGTTTCAGTTTGAGCTCGTAGTAGAAGTATATCTGTTTGTAAACTTCAGCTCCAAGGTCCCTCTGTTTTCTCCACGGACAACTTCATTAAAGCTGAGACTATAGTGTTGAATTTCTCTCATATTTGAGAGCAGCTTTAATTTTTGTCTCATTAGTCAGACTTAATGGGTTTCTAAAGGTTCAGTTTGGTTAGGGTGATAGCAGCTAGCTCTAGGTAATTACTAGGATATTATTTTATCTGTTTCACGACTAGCTCTGTATCCACTAGCGTCATAGCATAGTTCTCAAACCGCTAATGTAATTACTTCTTCTGTGGTGCTTTGACACATACTTATCATAGCAACCTTTTTTTTTAATATACGTGTTGGATGCAGCTAACTTTCTACATACATGGTTGTGGGATGCCACTGCATTACTGAAGTGAAGTCACAACTTACTGCAGATACACGTAAAAGGTAGTAATTAGTAATCATTATTTGCTTCATTTGTTCTTGAAGTTGCAGGTTTAAAACTCAATAAATGAAAGGAAACAAGTGGATGTGGCCATGATTGTTTGTAAAAATGAAATTGCTGATGGTCAAAACTGTTACATTTTGTTTCATCAGAACGACTTTAGCTTTTCTTAAGCACTTTAAATTGAGTGTTTCCTGGATTACATGTTCAAACAACATGAACTTATCTACTTTAACAGAAATTAGAGTGCATTTTAATAATTTCTCTTTCCCCTTCGTTCCTTTTCAAGGGGAAAGCCTAGCCGTTCGTGGCTCATATATATATTTTTGATTTAGCTTGATGTGTAATTCTTACTCTGATAGTCTATAGTCTATAGTTGTATATCCAGATGCTGCTGCTGAGAATCCATAATTTGACTGTATTACACACCCCCATGGACTCCACACACACCGTTCACATGGCCGTTCTCTTTCATGTGTACAGATCGTACAAAAGTGATAAATCTGATCATCTACGTGTAAAAACTCAAGTTGAATTTTCACAAATGAAGTCTAGGTCAGGTGGAGCGCTGTAGTTACCCACAGTAGGCCTTGTGTCTGCTGGACCCGGTTCAGACCGGGGAGGGCTGCTGTCTGTCGGTTCTTTGTCTGCAGTATTGGCTTCCTGTGATTGTAAATCTATTCCCCTCTCTCTTTAATGGATGTGTGCATTTGTGTGTGAGATCGAGAGTTCAGGGTGTGCCGAAAAAAGAAAGAAAAAAAAAAAGCTCTTAGAATAGCAGATCAAACTCATGACCTGAATTGATTTATTTCTCATGTCTGAGATTTGAGGTGGGTTCTAAGGTCCCAGTCAGCCTGTTTTTAACTAGATTTGTGCAACATTATTGTAACTTAATCCCCCCTCTTGTTTATTGACTCTTGGACTCTTTACTTTTCTACATTTCAAGGTGTAGAATACTATTCATTTTGTATTTTCAAAAATAGCATTGTCAAAATAATAAATTCAGACACCAAAGGAACCAAGTCTTCATTGGGCTACAGTTACTAGCACGGTGTATTAAAATATCAATTCAGGTGACGCTTGAAAACATGAACAAATAAGGTATTAGGGTGTTACTAAACGTTTTACTTCACGTTTAGGAAGTACAATGACAGCTTCTGGGCCAAAAATTGAAATTCTACAGTGATTACCTCACAAACCAGAAGTAATAAAATAGATAATGACTGGCGTTCTGGATATTTTCCTTTACTTCATCAGCTGCTACTGTAAATTTCAAGCTGCTGTAGCCAATAAAAATGGGGTTGTCAAAATGATTAAATATAAAAATAAGAGATTTTTTAAAAAAACGCTGTATTGTTCATAGACACTTATTTAGGGTCAAAATCAATTTAAATGACCCACTGTTGTATCCCGAAGTTGTTGCTATGCGATAACACAGACACTCAGCCGTCCACCTGAACAATAACTGAATAAAACCGTCATGAACAAAAAAGTGTTGCTCAGGGGTACTATAAGTCAGACAACTAGGAAAAACCCCAAATGCAGCAAGATGTCAAATGCTAGCTGTGCTAACACTAATGAGTGAAAGTCTGGGGAATAAACCTGAAGGCTGGGCTGTCCAATTTCATAGCCACTCACTTCCTGTCTTTGTGGTCAACAAAAGAGCCGGCCTACATTGACCGAGTAGGCCAGGGCCTTTGAAGGATGCAGCCCCTAAATGTGGACACAACTGCAGTAAACCTCATGGACAACACAAGCTAAGTTATCTGTTTACATAGCTACTCATGGACAACTTCATGATGGTGTTGCCCTTCATTACTTTATTTAGTCACAAAATTTGCATCTAATGTAGATAATAGAAATAATGTAAGAAAATAGCAGCTAATGTGGGTAATATTAATAATGCCATTAATTAGCCACATTATTAGCTAATGTGGCTAATAATGCAAGTAGAACAGCATCTAGTGTAGCTAATATTAGTAGTATGTGTAATTAGCAGCTAATGTGGCTAATATCAATTCCAGTAAATATTTACTAATGGTGGAGCCAGTCTGAAGCTGACAATTAGGCCAGAAACTGGTCAGAACCAGCGCTAAGCTAACCTGCTGACTATTGTGGATTAGCAAACAAATGTTACCAGAAACACATTTGTTTCAATGGCTGCTGCTGGATACATTTGCAGTGACCAGATCATTGTTTACGCTGATTAAAAACTATTTTAGAATATAATAATCCTTGATTTGTCCCCTAGTGGGAAAATTTCAGTGTATCAGCAACAGGCAGTTGGAAGCACAAGGCAACACACTAAAAATAAGGACTAACGATGAAAATACTGTAATACTTCAATGGAGGATATAGACACAAACGGTCAAAAACAATTTCTGCATTTTCTCTAAAATAGGGCTACATTTCCTTCAATCAAAAATGACAATAATGAGTTGTCATTCACCTTCAAACGTGTTGAAAGTTTAAGGGGTTTGCTCTGCTAGGCTACCAAATAACTAATCCAGAGACTCCCATCTCTAGAGTTACTACACTATTTCTTAGCAGACTGCTGCACTAGTCTCCTTTCTTAGCTCAGTTTCAGTCTCTGAGGGTTCAGGCCGTTTAGAGATGGGGCAGAAGATCTTTTTACAAGGACAATGTGATCAAGTTGTGGGCAAGTTGGCTTTACTCTAAAAGACTCTTGTTTGTTTTTTGTTTTTTTTTATCATTATTTAAGTGCTTTTATATCCAAAGTCTCAAAACATTTGAAATATTGTTGTTTCACTAGTAAGTTTACCTGCTAAGAGAAAGGATTATCACTGACCCCATCAATCAGTGAATGGTTAAATCCAAAGTTTTTCCATCTTATTCGCTGTTTTTAATCTTCAGCTTCTCTTTCAAGTGCTCTTCCAGTCTTCCTTTGTTCCCTTCTTCAGTCTTCATCTATCTGTTTGTGTCCCTGTTTCCCAGCACACAGACAGAAATAGCACCATGTGTACCAGCAGTCAACTGGAATAGATCCATAGCAGGATCTGACTACACACATACACACACACACACGAAGGGTTAGATCCTCTCCCTGGGCATTCTCTGCTAGACACCTGACATTTGCACTCTTTAAGGCTGCACCATCTTGCAGATCAAAGCCCTCCTAAACCGAGCCGTTCTGTTTATCTCGCACTCTTCCTTTGCACACATTTAACGGTAATTTGCTTCTTTTGAAACACATTATTCTCCAATTTGGATTTTATCTAGCCGTTCCGGGTGAAGATTGTTCCTTAACGGCCTATTTTGGTGTTTTGTAATCTTCCTCCTGGATGAGGAATAAATTTGCTTTAAAAATTGGAATGTTTCCACATAGAATTGGCTCGACGTGTTGTGTATACCAGGTGTTTTGAATTGTCCAATGCAGCTAACTGTTTGTTAGCTGATGATAAGTCGTTTTGTTGTTGGATTGGAAAAATCGTTGTTAGCTGACCTATTTGGGCAATACATACTAGTCATGTTCCCATCAATGTTGTTTTAATGCACATTCTGAGGTATCGCATACAACACAATTCGAAATATCTACCGTTTTTTGATAAGTATGTGTCAAAAACGTTTTGACACATACTTGAGGTGTTTTGGGGTTTTTGAGATGGAAACACATTTGCTGAATAAGTTCTGATGTCTTTCTCTATGTCTCCGGACAGCGTGTCACATTCGGCTGTCCTAGCTAACCTAACAGAACAATTAATGATGTGCAGTCTGCGCTAGTTTGCAACCTCTACTTTCTGTTTATTGCAGCTGCATATAACGTCAACAGCTGACGAAATCACACTTTGCGTAGCTTGGTAGATTCGCTCCAAACTCAGCTAATTCGCATTTTACCTAATTTTCTTTTTCGCAATGTTTAAAAGTTTTCTCAATAGTGCTGTAATTGGCTCAAGTTCCTTCTGTCATCCTGTGTGTTATATCATATCTACAATGCAAGTTTCAAAATTATATCTATTTTAAGAAACATCTAGCTTTGTAAAGTACATGTCACCTCTGATGCCGTTTGTTTTACCTGTAGAAGTTCTTGACGGTTCTAGAATTTGTTGCTACTTTTGACACCATGTCACAATTTGATATATTTTGTCTCCCATATATTTAAGGCTCAAGCCACTGGGGATGAAACTTCAACAACATAATAACTAGCTTAACTAGTTATTATTAGCCACTCAACTTTCAGCATGCGGAGAATAATTAATCTTCGCTAGTGTAGACAAAGTGTCTGCATTGTGTGTAATGAGGTTACCTCATTATTGGATAATTTGTAAAAAAGTTTTGAAATGTTCAAAGCATCTTTAGCAATCTAGCTTAGCTGGTAATGCTACAATGTCTGTTATGTAGAAAAGTGAAGCAATATTTCAGTAAGACAGTGCATCTTTATTTTTTAAAAAATAAAACCAAATACTTCTGTCACTCAAATATATCTTGTATGACAGGAGTATTTGTTTTCATAATCTTCAGTAATCTCTGCTTTGGGGTTGTTTTGGGTGGTCAGCATGTGGTTTGCCTTTAAAGACTCTACAAGCAAGAGTTTGCAGATGGTAAACAAATTATTGATGATGATCCCAGCTGCAGCTGGAAAAGAGGAGTGAGCCCTTCTGCTTTCGCTCATCCTCACCGTACATTTGTTTGTGTTTGCAGCAAGACGTGAGATTTAGAAAAGTGCGCCAGAGACACCGGCATGACCGCGATGCAATAATGGAGCATGAAAAATCTCCAAAGAGAAAGAGAGAGCCAGGATTAATCAGTCAGCCTGGTTTAGGAGCTAAATAAGGAATCAGATTTGGGAGTCGCTCCCTCTCTGCTGAAACTGTGACTAAAATAGTTCAGGGAGTGATTTTAGTGACGTAAAAGTGTCATGCATATCCATCCCATGTTAACTGGGTCCTTCTTTTAAACCGTTAAGACAGCAAATAACCACTACGTTTAAAAAAGATAAATTAACAGGATCACTTTTTAATCCGGCATAAATCCAGCTGTTCTGCGATAACCTCAGAGGTTTGTGGGAGAATGTTGGTGATCATAAATTATCATGAAAATAGTTTACAAATTTGTGCAAAAACTTTTATATTCTGCTAAAAAAAAAGAAAAAAACTCAGAAAAACACAAGTTTTCAATTGTGTTTTTTTTGTTAAAAACATGTTTCAATTTTCTTCAATGCAGTAATTCTGATATGGCGGAAAAAAACTACCTGATCACAACGTGAAGCAACTTTTTAGCGAAAGACATGAGTTCTTCTGACTGGATCAACTCACAGTTTTCATGAGTTTACGTAAATAACTATTTACTGAATTATTTATTTATGAAAATAGCAATGTATAGTTATTACGTATTAACTAAATGCATAAATAATAAACTATGTAATTAATTGTTATTTTTCAAATGACAACTAATTAATTTGTTATTTGCATGCAAATTGTTAATTTGCATGTCAATTTAGTTTTCTGCAAAATGCAAATAACTTATTTGCATTTCACAAATTAATTATTACATTACAACTAACTACTTAAATAAAAATGTATGGAATTAAGTAGTTATTGTGTAATAACTAACACATAAATGTCTATTTTTGTAATTAAATTATTATTTAATTATTTCACATTTTTTGCAAGTGTACATAGATTATTTACGTAATTATTTAATTATGCAAAAATACAAAAAACATGCTTTTTATCAGTGTCAAAAAACACATTTTATTTATTTAATTATGTAAATAGTTATTTACATATTTACGTAAACGAATCACGTAAATTTATTTCTGTAATTACAGTTTGCACAACTTTACGGTCAGTGGAAACGCCGCTTATGAATGTTCAGCTTAAAGAAAGCCATTCTCTGGTAGTTTGTGATGTTTGCATCATTTGTTTATGGGATAGTGTGTGCATGAGTGTATATGCTGTACATTACAGTGTGTGTAAGGGGATAACGTTGGTGCTGTGGTTTATGTCTTGGCCGTTCTCCAAAGCCAATTTCCGGCCTGAAAGGCAGAGATAACGCCGCGGCGCTCCGAACGGCAATAAGAGGATGACTGAGAGGCCGCTCTGGAATCAAAGAAAACACGAGTTTAAAAACTCATCGGAAAACGAATAGCAGGATGACGGAGCGAGACGAACTGGAAGAAGAAAAAAAAAAAAGGTTGCGACTCTGGGAGAAGAAGAGAGCGGCGTTAGTGCAGAGATCTGAGAGCAGCAGAGGATGGAGGGATGATCGGTGATGAGAGAGGAGGAGCAAGCGGGGCTGGTGGCGTGGAGGGACGGTGGAGCGGGGCGCTGTGAGTCACACCCATGGAGGCTGCACGGCCACTGGGGAAACTGCTCACTGGCAGTCCCAGGCATGAAAAGGCCTTCTGGACCTGGAGCTGTGCAGCGAGTCATGAGGGACAAGAGGAACAGAATGACAGATAGAGGTCAAAATAAATCTGGGACACCGCCGTCCTCCTCGCTCCTCTCCTCTGTTGAACAGATACATGAAACACAGCTGCTGTTTTCTGCATTATTAACTCCCCAAGGTTAACCACGGTATCGGTAAAGATCCTGCGCCTTCTCTTTCTTTTTTTTTTTTCCCTTTAACTCTCAGTTCGTCTCTCTGTCTGTCTGCCTCCCCCATTCTTCTCCTCTCACTCTCTGACTTTAGAGAGCAGTCACAATATTCCTCTGCAGCCGGAGCCCACGCCGCCGGGGTGTAATGGAGATGAGAAAGGTGGAGGGAGAGTCTCATAGAAAAGATATTGACAGCTGATGAATAACTCAGCATACAGAAAAGCGAGAGAGGAGGTGGAGAGAGAAAGGAGCGGCAGTGGGAGGAACTGGGACTGTTTTCTCGTTAGCTTATTCTTGACCGTGATTACGACCGGCACACCTGTGCCTTTATTGCGCTTTTACTTACTGGCAGTGGTGGTATCATGCTGTGGGGAGGGTTTCATTCAGCAGTTGGACACATTGGTATTCTAGGAGGACAAATTTCAGTCATGAATATTTTGTGCTGTAGTTGTGAATTGAGTTATGTAACCTTGTAAAATAAAACGCCAGAGGGGTTCTGTTCATGTGCAGATGTAAGATGTACAAAGTCATTTACATTTTGCATTAGCATGACGCAACACGAAGCGTTTGGGTTTAAGAGGAACGCCTAACTTTTCTCTTAGATTCACCAGCACCACAGTTAGGTGGCCACAAATTTTTGGACCACATCACATTTAAAGCTACAGTATGCAGCTGAAGGAGGGGCTTAACGTTGTCAATCAACCTCATTTACTCGCTGCTTAACGTGGTAATGGTGGAGCAACATTTTATCCACCGTCATCGGTAGCCTAGTTTTGCTGTGCTAGCTGATGCTAGCTGCAGCGTGGCAGAGAGCATCGAGGAGGGGGCATGAGCAGCGTGAAGATCTGCCTCTTGACTCTGGGTGGCAGAGTCAATTTCAACAAATATGTAAAAAACATTACATATTGCAGCTTTAATATCACAGTTTTATAGGTTCACCTTTTGAAATAATTAGTCCACAAAGTCAGCATTGACTTTTAAATGATTAATTAACAATCTGGCTAGTTCTTTTTCTTAAGCAGAATTGAACAACACAAGTGAAATTTCAAAATCAAAAATTGTCAATATTGTTGGCAACATTAAACCATATTATCACCCTGCCCTGTTCAGTTGATGTGTGCGCTGCTGCTTAGGCATGTAATCTGTTTTATGGACGCTTTGAGGCTTTTCAGCATTTTAATTCAAAATATATTACAACAATCAGACTATTGCAGGCATCGTTCCATAAAGCGATGATCTGCTAGAAACCGGTCACCCTGATTTGCCCCTTGGAGCGACACAGCAGAGGTTCGACTCACTTACCGTTCAAGGTTTAAGGGTTTAAGGGTTAAAATAGAAACGTCTACACCCTTGAAGTGTTGGTGTGTATCGCCAATGACACACATTTAAGTTTGTTGTTGTAAAGTGAAAACATCTGAACAAGTTCAAGCAGTATGGATCCTTTTGAGAGGCACTTTATAGAAATCCAAGAGTAGATCCTCTACACTTCTTATTGTAAGACTTCCAGGAAGGACTGGAGGTGATGTAACATCAGAAAGCGTTTACTGGTTATAATGTTTAACCTTGTTTTTCTTCATCGTCTCCTTCCTCCAAGTACTGTGTACTTATCACTTATCCTGTACTTTATCACTTAACAGAGCCCTTCTTCTCCCTCATTTCCGCTGCCAGTCTGGGCTTTTGCTCGATGACAAACATGTGTCTTCGGTGGTGAAGGAGGGCATAATGACGCCGTGTGACTAAAACTGCCCTGCAGGTGCAGACGGTGGACTCCCTTCTGTCTGCGTACCCGTTTTACCAGTGTTTTTCACTGGGTGTCTTTAGTGTAATAGATGACCAACCATGTGTTTGTGCGAGTCAGAAAACACGTCAACTAACCAATTAGCATTGTGAGTGACTGCGATGGTGTGTTTGTGTGTGAGCGTGTGTCTGTGTGTGTGTTTGTGCTATCAGAGTGGAAATTTGCCTGGAAGTGGCAGTCTTTCTGGTGGCTTTGGGCCGAGCGGAGGGGAAGTTGTGGTTTGATGGGGTTTTAGTTGTGTATGTGTGTATGAGATGAGGTCTGTGGGCTGTAATCACACGCTTGCCCTCAAGTCAAGAGTTAACTGTGGCGCTCACCAAAACAAACGCACTCTCGGAAACACGCAAGCGCTTCAGAAAATGGGGGTGGGGGGGAAATTGCATCAGAGATAACCTGAGTGAATACAAGAATTTAAAGATTTTCTTTACTGAATGAGGGAAAACTATTTCTGTGGTTGTTCAAAGAGGTGCGATAATGATGTTGTGCGCCCCGTAGTTGCAACATCCGCAATCAAGGGTTTACCTCAGCTGGCAATGAGTGTTTTTGGCCCAATGTTTTTTGTTTGATTCAAACCCAATGAATTTTGTCCAACACTAACATCCTCAGTCAGAGGAAAAAGTTGATTGTTGTTTTGCTGAAAACGGATGGCTGGACATTCTTTCAATTCATTGTTCCATCAATTACAGCAAGTCGTTCAGATCGTGAAGCATCACAATACCACGTTTGATGTCACTGTGATCTTCATTTCTTGTTACATTTACACCAGATATAACAGCGAATGCACTTTCCAAAGAGCTTTACTTTTGTCCAGTCCTAGAATGTTTTACCTAAAGTCTTGGTGCTTTATGGCAAATGTGAGACAAGTCTTTGTGTTCTTTTGGGTCAGCATCGGCTTTTTATCTTACAACCTTCCCATTTTTGCCCAGCCTCTTTTCCTATGGTTAAATTAAGGATCAAATGTCAATAGCTGTGTTTCCATTGACCATATTATTGCGTAATTTGACATTTCAAAAATAGATTTGCCCATTAGAAACTCGCCGATTAAAAATAAAGGTTTTGCCGCTAGGATGGAGTGGTTTTTTTCACCTGTTACATGAGCAACAATCAGATGATGCCACTGGCACAAACCAAGAATAAGAAGATGACAGGAAGTAGTTGGAGGATCAATGCACCGCATTTTTTTAAATGGCTTATTGCACAAATAAACTTATTCATGTGTGATTTTCATTGTGTTTCTAATTCAGTGGAAACGCCACAATTGCGAGATTGTGTTTTTCAAACATTAGTGTTAATGTTGACCAAGTTTTGCTCCCATTTGCAATGGCAGCTCATGAAAGGAGGACTTTAGGATTTTTGGGTTCCTCTGTGACCTATAAGGGTAAGACGATGATTTGCTCGTGGAATGATTTTGTAAGCCAGTATGAACTATCCGTTATTAACCACATTATTAATAGGAGTGCAAAGAGTTGCAAGGTTAAATCAGACACTATTTCCATAAATAGACAGGAAGTGGAGGTGATGGAGGAGTATTAATACCTCAGCGTTCACCTGGACACCATGATGAAGTGGAGATGGGACAGTGAAGAAGTCAATAAGAAGGTAGAAGAAAGTTGGCTAGTATAATTTTCAATATTTAATCTCTCTGGGATTAATAAAATACTTTTCAGCTGCTGTTTCCATGAAATCTATTTACTTCTTTCTCAATAGTAAATCTTGACAAAAACCCCTTTTTAATCTGATAATAATTAGACTTTCTCAGGTCAATGGGCCGCATCTTATCTGCGCCGATATCACCAGGACATTTCACCCTGTGTGACTTTTTGTGTGTGTCTGTGTCTGGTTGTATTATTAAATAAAGTTCTGACAATGATCTACATGAGTTTGTCGTCTGGAAAAGTATCAATCCATTCGGCAAAGATACTCATAATTTTTTTTTTTTCTTTCTAAAAACCATAACCTTTGTAAATGTCAACCCATGACTCAAACCTGCTCCAGTCAGGGTTGATGCTGTAGGAAATGTTCTTCTATTGTCACTCTCCACACTAGTCCAACAGAGCTGGGGTTGAGGTTATGGTAAGGCATGTGGTTGTAATGATTCCTGGAAAAAGGGGTCAGAACATAAATGATGTCAGTGGAGGAACCCTTGAGACAAAGAAAGCAATGATATGTGTGTGTGTGTGTGTTATCTGTGGGATGACGCTGTAAGGCCTTTGCACTTTCCTCCTGACCGTTCCACCGCAGGCAGCAGTTGGCCTCCAGCCTCCAGTTGATCTGTAAAGGTCGTGTTTGGCAGCGTTTTAGGGTGATGTTAAGTACTGGAGACTGTGTTTGTTTCTCTGCAGTTATTGTCGTAAGTCCTTGGGGTGTTTGCCTCTCGCGTCTTCGCACATCTGGAGTTTTGGTTAGTGACAATTTTCAACCGTCAGTACAGATTTCTGTTTAGATTTAGGTCAGAACTTTGATTAGGACATTCCAACACATACAGTTGAAACCAGACATTTACATACACTAAATAAAAAGGCTCATGCACCTTTTTTTTCACTGAAGTTAAGTCAGACCAAGGTTTCTTTGAATTTATATTATGTCAGATTTATTTATTAACATTTCAAGATCAGAAGTTTACATACAAAATGATTCCTGTCTACTTAGGCAGCCTCAATGATGATGTTATGGTTTTGGAAACTTTGGATAGGTTAAGTGACTCATTTGACTTTGTAGTTTAACACCTCGAAACTGGGTCTCTGTCACTTTAAGAAACACCTGCTCTTTCTGAAACTCCGCCTTGAGGACGTCATCACACCATGGCTCCTCTGTTAACATTTTAACAATGTTTCTACCAGCTTTGCATTGACAATTAGCTCCAAAAATGAGCTCAGCAGATATTTCTCCAGGAGTTTGCTAATTATTGCAGACTAGTCTGAAGGAGCTGAGTGGAGGAGTTGCGGGGGAGGGGCACTCTGTGCGGTGGGAGCTCTGACTGGTTGAATGCATAGGCGTTCCACAGTCTTCAGACTTTAATTTGTCAAAGATTTTTAAAAATCAACCATCATTTTCCTTCCATTTTGCATGTTTTCTCTGCTAGCTGTTGATTACAAATATAAAATCCCACTGAGAGTTTTCTTTTTAACACAACAAAATGTAGAAAAACTGTTGGTTTCCACAGTATTGGTGGTTAATAAAATCTTTGGCACCCCATGAGGCACTGGGGATATTGGACAATAAGATTTAGATCCATGTCCATTATACAAATACACCAGGCTTGTGAATGCTGTATTGCTGTGCAAGCAGAAAATCCTCTCACCCTTATTATGAAAGTGAGTAATGTGAGTAATGCAGGATCAGCAGTCCTATTCTGGGTGATTTAGCACTTGCTGGCCCAGATTTGCTGTCAATTATCCCCCACAAAGTTAGGATTTTTGGGTTTGAGACACAGCACCTCATTAGTGGAGCTAATCTGCTGCTCTGAAGATGGAGAAGGCGTCTGGAATACGCCTTGTGAATCAAGCATTAGAGGACTCATGTATTTTCTTTCCTCCATGTTGTGGAGAATGCGTGGGGTTGGGGCTGGAGTTAGGGTTACTATAACTCTGATTTCTTCTGATAGAATTATTGGTAGACTACAAGCTTAATTGTCAAGGGCTTGGTTCAATTCATGTCATGAGGTGGAAAGGCGGACTACCATCATCTCAATAACGGTGCATTAACACCAGCACTCTTTACTCCACATTATTTGATTTCTACTTTGTTTGCCTAGGAATTCCAGTTTTTTTGGGGAGGTGTGAACATGCAATCGGACTCTGATGCAAACCAAACACTAGAACTCTGATTCCCCTTGAAATCCTCGATCTTGGTTTGGTTGAAGTGAACTCTGTTGCAGTTCGAATGCATATGTGAACAACAAGCGGATCAGAAACTGCTCCGAAAGCAGGAAGTGAACTATTGCGCATGGGATTCTGGGAAAATACAACTAAAACAAATGTGCGTGAGTCTATCGCTGGCAGGAGAAATGTCTTGTGGCCTTTCACCAAAGACAAATGAGAAATCCTATAACCGCTAAAATTTGTCACCACTCCATTTTTGTTTACATTTCATGAAGAAGGAAGTGCCGCTCAGTGTCTCCTTCGAGATTTTTTTGTCGTTTTCTTTAAGGGTCCCTGGCGCAGCGCCACCACAGGTGAAGAGGTCAACAGGCTGCTGAAAGGATTTGGTTCATTTAAAACAGTGCAGCGTGAAAGCAAGTGGTGGCAGCTGAAAATGTGGCAAATGTAACTTTGTTCCCAAATCGCACGGAGTTTACTGATCTGGTGTGAAATCACCCTAAAGATCAGCAGAAAACAAGTCTAAAGAGGAATCATCCGACAAACCAGTCTGCAAAGAGAATGCCATACACTTTAGGATGATTATGATCACAATAGGAGAAAATTGGATAGACGATGATGGATAGTTATGAGGAGAAAAACAGAAACCAGGAAAGCAACAGAATTCACAGGAAAGCAATGAAGCCAACCAGAGTAAGGCTTTCCTACAGCTGACATAAGGTCCCTATTGATCAGTGGGCCATGTGAGTGGCCCCTGGGTATGTCGGGCCCTTGTGTGAGGTTCTCTCTGCTCGTAGTGCGCTCGCCTGGCTGTGGGTGTCGTCACGCTGTCTGCAAGTCTCTGCTCATTAAGTATTCAGGGATTGGAAGTGGCATTTGTGTCTCTACTTGGTATTCATTGGACTTACCATTTCTCCAGGCGTCCTATCTCAGACGTAAAATGACAAGCAAACTGCAGAGTGTGAGTGTGTGTTGAGCCTGTAGAGGACGAGGATAAATTGTTGCTACGCGTCTCGGCCTGAATAGCTTCTTGACAGCTGGGGTTTGGTCATTGACTTCATTCAGTGCAACAAGCATGTTGAGTTCAGTAACATGACCAAGAAGTGACCAACATGTTAGTCACAATCGCCTCACGTAAACATCACTAGTTGACCTCCACTGAGATACCAGGAGACAAGGCAACATTAGCTTGTGGTCCGTAGTTAGCAGTAGAACAGGACTTAGCGTTCCTTTACAGCTTGGAAAAGAATAGAATTTGATTTTGTTTGTTTTTCACAGCCAAATAAATATGGAAAAAGAAACGAAGTGTATGGAAAAGTATTTGTATTCCCAGACGTTGTTCTGTATTACAGTGTTTAAATGTTGTGTCCTTCCTTCCTATGCTTCCTTGATAGTGAAATTCCTTACTTTCCTTCCTTTTTTCCTTCATACATACTTCCCTGTGATCTTCCTCAGTTCTCCATTTCTTTTTCCCATGTCTCCTTTGTTCCTTTCTTGTCCCACAAACTTCTTTCCCTCTTCATCTCTTTACTCTCTGCCTTTTGTACTAACATGCTTATGTCCTCCTTCACTTTTGTCCTTTATTTCTTTCTTTGATAGTTGTTTATTTTTGATGTCTTTCTTTTTGTTCTCTCTTTTCTTTCTAACTCACTTCATGTCTTTGTTGGATTGATTGTGCCTTCCTTCCTGGTGTGCTACCTCAACTACGCCCTTGTTTTGACATCTTTGTGTTGTTATTTCTATTGTCCATAACTATTACCATTTCTTCTGCCCAGTCGGCCATGTTTGTTTACCCTGAGCTCATGTTGGGTCTCAAGAGATTTTGCGAGATGTCGCGTCTGAAATCTGAATGTTGGTGTGTTCATCAAAATCCAATACTGTACGACCAAACCTGTTATAGCTGAACTTTTTAACGCGATTTGTGAGGTCTGTCGAGTTTCAAAAATCTTTAAAATCTTCCAGTGTGAGACAGGCATTATGCAGTGTGAAAAAAGTAAAACATCAGTTCGCTACCAGCAATTAAACCCACACAGAAAATCTGAAAACGTCACAATGTGTTGGAATATTAACCATGGGAACTACAGGCAGAGCAGCAAGGTTACCTGCTTGTCTTCAGGAAAGCGCGCTGCATTCAGATGTGTGCATCCATGTGCATGACAAACGTGTTAGCCCGTCAGGGAGATAACCTTGATAGTGGGTGAGAAAGCAGTTGCTAGGTAACTACGGGGTGCCGGTGTACCTCTTACTGAGGCAGCTGAATTGCTTCCCATCAAAGATCCGATGAATGGTGATAATGGAGATGTAGAACACATATTTTATTATCGGTTCTCCCTTTGACTGCTGTTGATTACACTTGGTTCTGTTAGATCTCAGTGGAGAACAGAGGTGATTGGAGGATAGAGATGACAGAGATGTGGCAAGCCACTTGTAAACAGATGAAGGCTTAAAAACGCTCAGATTGATAAAAATGATTAATTTTGTTAATTATAGACACAGGCTTTCTGTGTTATAATTTCTGTAATACAGCTTTATCCACACTTCCTAGTTGTAAAACCAATCCATGATTTCACATAAGAACAAATTGCAGTAGGTAAAAAAAGTAAAAAGTAAAAATTATTTCAGCTGTACAGAACCTGAAACCAGAGGGAATCATTTTCCAAACAAGCAAACAGAAAAGCTGGCCACAGCATTCCAACACGGCGGTGGCAGCATCATGATGAGATAGTAAGCGTCTGATAGGAAGATGGATGGACCTATATACAGATAATTTGGAAGAGGTTGCAAAAGACTTGAGACTGGGATGGAGGTTCACCATCTACCAGGTGGAGATGCGCCGATCAGATATTAATATCTGCATTGATCCCAATATTGAAAAGAAAAAAATCGACATCAGGTGTTGGTAACAATGTGCCCGATCTACAAGGGCAGATCTATTCAGTCTGATTCTATGACTTGTGCTCTGAGGGACGTCATGCTTTATTATTTATTATTTGACATTATTCCTGATTGCACTTTCTGAACCATTTGGAAGAAGGTTTGTTCAGTTTATTTTTTACATGTTTGACCAAGGTAGTCAACCTATTGTTTCTGTCAACTTCAGTATTTATTATTTATTTCGCATTGGCTGTTATTCTCCTAGTTGCACTCACTCAACAAATTAAAGTTGTTTTTACATTTGACCAAGCTTTTAATGCTACTGATGTATTTAAGTGAGCTGTACTGGTGCAGCATTGTCAAGTACATTTGTAATTCAGTACATTTATGTTTGTGTTTAAGAAAAGAAATGTTTTTAGACAGTTCAGCAATGTTTTTCTGTATCCAATCGGTATTGGCAAATGCAAAACCTGAAATGTCTGCAAAGGTATCGGAAGTGAAAGAGTGCACACGACTACCAGGGCGGGTTCAGATCAAAGCAAATACACTGGTTCCCAGTCAAAGTCCAGACTGGGAATCTGTAGCAAGGCTTCAATAATACTCCTCACAGATGATCTCCATCCAATCTGACTGATTTGTGCAACAAAGAAGAATGGCAAAAAACTTTTGCCTCTAAATATGGAAAGCAAATGTGCAAAAAAACAAAAATCAAGTGTGTGAATACTTATTTAAGCTGCTGTACAGTCTTTTTAGTAGCATGAGAAAATATTTATGATTTTATCTCATGCAGACGGCTTCTAAGAAGTTCAAAGAAAACTTAACACCATTGTTTTTCTCGTGGCTTTCCCTCGTTGCTCTCATCGATGTTGGAAACGCCACTTCAAGGTCAGCGACTCGTTCTGTTCCACCCCTGAGCCCCGTGCTCGGCTCGGCTTATCTCCGTTGCTCCGCTTCGTTCTGCCACTCCGAGATAGAGAGTCAAGATGCCGCCGCTGTGATTGGTGGAGGGAAAGCGTCGGCCGGGATGGCCTGCCGGAGATAATGTTGCTTAGATAATATGAATGTTGCTTCAGCAGGAGTTTAATTGAGGCGCACTCTGGTGTCCGCAGTAAGCTGAGTGTGTTTGAGTTGGTACCCACAGCCGAGGTTAGAGTTCCACGGAGCGTATAAATAGGTTCTGATGAAAACAAATCAACCGAATTAGAATGAAACTACAGCTTTTATATGTAGCATGCTGTCTTGCCAACGTTTAAGATAAAAGTAAACCAGAAAAAAATTGTATGCAATTGTATAATCATTGTTTCATTTATTAAGGGAACAGAATATGCAAACCTGAAACGTCTTTGTTCAGTTTGTTTTTTTTGAAAGGCCCTTAGAGGTTTGACAGGTAGTCCGTTGTAAGGGTTCATAGGTCTGTTTCATAGGAATACTACTGTATAATCCAGGGCATCACTCTGTTTGTCTACTAACCACTTCCTGCTGTCCGTCCCACTGGTTTTAACCTTCCCTCTGATCCAGCTCTGCCTTTTCCTCTCGGATGGCCCCGGATCCGTTCGGAAAGTCTCTCTCTTCTAATTCAATAACACTCTTCCTGTTTACCTGCTTCTCAATTCCCATTTATGTCAGTATGTGAGCAGCTGTGCAAATATGGATGGGTAGCTAAGAGCTAATCTGTCCGTCATCCTGTCCTATATTTGCCTTGCCAAATGCCATGGCTACAATCTCAACACACACACACACACACACACACACACACACACACACACACAAAGATGGAAGACTTCCTTATTTCTTATTCTCATTATCATCCTATGAAAAAGTGTTTACCTTCATTACAGATTTCTTGTTTTCACTTTTTGTCACACTTAAGCTTTTCAGATTATCAAACTCGTTTTGATATCAAAGACAACCTGAGTTAAAACAAAATAGTTCTCAAGTTATGATTGTATTCATTAAGAAAGAAAAGCTTTCCAAACCATATCATTCCCTTGATAAATGCAAAATAAGTAATTACTCAGGCTTTTTAATTCAATTTGCTAAAATAACTTAAAGTTAGCCCAGGACTTCAGCATGTTCGTTTTGATTAATGAATTTTATAACCCAATTAATTTTTTTGTACATACAAAAGTCCCTAGGCAGAACCTTTGTATTCACGTGTTTCTGATGCGCCCATAAATCTGACGCACAAGCGACATCCGCAATCATCAGCGAAGAACGACAAAGTGTTTTCTCTTTACAGACTGGGGATTCATTCTGCTTAAGGAACAATCTGATTGGATGCTGGAAAACACTGTTGTTGTGTTCTAGTTGTGCTAAAAGTAGTTAGCTTATCAATGAAGCTATTCATGCCTAAAATAGCTAAACATGTAGCAGCAGCACAGACAGCCCCAAAGCTAACGTCAGAGTTCACAGTCCACATTTCTAAAGAGTTTCTATGAATGATCCCAAAACTTAACGTTTGTATCGTCCAGCTTGATTTTTGTGGACAAACACATCTATTACTTTTAGGTGCAGATCAAAAATAAGATAAAGGGACAGCAAAACTTTGGAAATAGTTTTAAGATTCAACAGTCAGTAGGTAACAGGAGAGAAGGAGAAGCTAGTGGGAGGAGCAGAGGAGGGAAGTGAGTGGGAGGAGGAGAGGAAAAGGAGGTTATCATCAGGAAGGAAAGGGAGGAAGGAGACAGGAATAATAAATCAGGTAAAAGAGTCAAAAGAAGGTACTGTTATTTCATGTTTTTTCCCTGAACTCTGCTGCTTATCACATACCCCAGCAAACACGCTGGGGATCACGACCTTCACTCTTCCTCTGTTCTTGGGTTTTATCTTCCGCTCCTCTTCCTCCGCCCCAGACACAGATGTGTCGGGATCGGCGATGTGTGAGGAAAACACACGGAGACGCATCTCCTCGTTATCTGTGCTCTCGTCCATCTGTTAGTGAGGATGTGACCTGTGTGCTTACAGTGAACGAACGCACCTGGCTTCCCCCGGATTACCTGTTCTGTTAGCTCACAGCCGTGTTGTGTTTACATTCTCTGGCCTGCTGCACGTGCTCTCCCATCAGTGTGTTTACACACTTCTGTATGTCATGTGATGACCGGTGTGGCAACATGCAATAATCGCCTGTCAGTCTCCCATAATGCAGCTGTCTGTTGATAGAGCTGACCCGCAGCTCAACAGAGATGGGGTGGACAGCAGCAGTGCACCGATTGCAGTTTTTCCTTTGTTGTTTTTGTCGGAAAAGTTGCTAGGTTGGCAATAGCAACTGTTTTTAATCACACGTGTTGTTATTGATTTATTGTCCAGCCCTGGTCACAGAATAAATGTAACATTTTTCACATAATATTTATGTTTGCATAAAATTGTTTAAAACTAGAGGGTGGACTGATTGCAGTTTTCTGGCTCAATATCAATTTCTTAAAAAAAAAAAAAACAAAAAAACAACCTGCAAATTCGAAATTTGACCCGTACCAATTTTTTTTGTTGATAAAGCCACAAAGTTGCTATATTGGCAATAGTGACTGTTTTTAATTGCACATATGGTTATTGATTTATTATCTATTCCTGCTCACAGAATAAATGTAAAATTTGCCCCAGCATGATGAATAATATCTATACTTGTATGAGACTGTTCAAAATTGCAGTTTTCTGTAAAAGCCTGATCTACCGATTCCAAATGTGACCAGTACGGAATTTTTTTGTTGGAAAAGTTGCTAAATATGGCAACAAAGTTGGCAGGTGATTGTTTTTGATCGCACATATTGTTGTGGACTTGTTGTCCAGGCCTGCTCGCAGAATAACATCCAAGAGTGATGAATAATACTCATATTTGTATGAATTTGTTAAAACTAGGCAGTGCACAGTTTGCAGTTTCTGGCCAATTTCCGATGTTTAAAAAGCCTGACCGGCTGATTAACATTTTGACTGACAAGAATATTTTTGTTTTAAAAGTTGCTAAATGTAGCGACAAAGTTGCCAACGTGCAGACATGGTCTGTCAGTAAGCCATTTCTCAGGGCAGAGCAAAAAAAAAAAGGGCCAGTATCAGTTTTTCCCACTTTCATCATTATGATATTTTGTGAAGTATTGAATGAGGTTGAATACAAGTAGTCTACATAAATGTCTCTTTTAGAGTGTGCTGAGGGAAGGTGCAGTTAGTCTGCTGCATAAAAAGTAGAAAGCTGAGGTGGTTCTTACACCTGCTTACAACGCATCCCTGTCGTCTCCCTTTGGGGTTTTGTCTTTTTGCTGGTCAACCTGCTCAAGGCCAGCTGAGGACTCTGTGAGAGGATTATTTATCCCCCTGACCACAGAATGTGTCAGAATCCCCAGGGCAGGGCAGCAAAGATCACAGTTTCACAGTTGAACTCTGAGACCTGGGAGGGCAGTAGAAAAAAACAAAAAAACATAACAAGCGGTGTGTCAGACCGCAGGATGTTCAATACTTTTAATACATTTATTGACATGGGTGCAAATAAAATTAATAAATAGTTTTATAAGAAGGTGATTTTTCTCTCTTATTTTGCCCAGATTTTATATAAACCACAGCTGTACAGTCGTATAAAGCTGCATGTAAATAAAAAACAGTTCAGTTTCCAGTTTAGTTTCTTGTCTTCTCGTCAGGCAGCTTCACTGAATGAAGGTGTGAGACAAACCTACAGTATTAATTTCATTAGTTTTATGTTGAAAAATATTGATTTGAAAAGTGATTTCCTGATCTCAGTTACTCAGTATTTGCTTTTTACTCTTGCTTCAGTAAACATATTTTACTTTCACTTAAGTAAAATATATTTAATTAGTGCTACTCTTACTTCAGTGCAATTTATATCCACTCTAACCACCTCTGGTTAAAACAGAATGACTTTATGGTATTCAGTTTAACCTTCCTGTTGTCAGATGAAAGTCTTGTTCTCTCTCGCTTTCTCACAACCTGAGAATGACAGAGCTCACATGTCAGTAAACCAGCTCACTGATTACATCACTTTGCTTCCTCCTGGTTCAGTTATAAACACCTCGCTGCTATTCAGTGGCTCATTTGAAATTCTCACTCAGCAGGAATCATGTTTACCCAAAAAGAGCCTCTTGGTTAGCATAACCTGAGGACACTCATGCCTGGTCGTCAGGACTAATTAGGTTCAAAGATTTGCTGATTTTGGTCAACATCTGATTTGTCCATCTTTACTAGTGATGTTCACTATCTTCCAGCGTAGGGATGCACGATATATCGGCATCTACACCAGTATAGGCTGATATTTTTTAACAAATCAGTAGTAGTAAAACTGGGCTGATATCAACAACCAACGTTTGTGTTCATCTTCTTGTTGTTTGTGTATGTATTTCTGAATCAGGAAGCCTTTACTGCTATTGTGCGGAATCACGCCGAAATTTCACTCCAGTCTAAAGGAAGACAAACAAACAGCATAAGACATGGGAAGACAGGTGCCTGAGGCTGCAGCCCATCGTGGGCGGAGCTTCCATTAGATCAGAAAATGAAACCGTGAGATTGGAGGAGCGGGTGGGCAATGTGATATCTGTTCAGTCATGTGACAGTGGTGTTGATGCAGCAGAGGATTATGGGAATGTTTGACTAAAGAAAAGCAATAAAGACAATGTGGCGGCTTTTTCACATTGTCAACAGTGTATGGAAATGTGTAGAATTTCTACAATATAGTTTATCGACCATAACAGCAGCATAGATATTAAAACTGATAATGTTCATATTGGTGCATTTTTATGGTGATATCGTGATAAAATTGAACCACTAATCAATGTTATAAATAAATGCTTTGACTGCAGCCCATTAAAAAAGTACCAGGCATTCAGGCTCTTTGTGACGTGATTATATTTGGTGATTTTGGTTATTTTGTGCAGGAGAAAATGTTTTAAAATGGTAAAGTACATGTTGTTGAGTTACAAACAATGAGTTTCAATCCCTTCCCAGCAGCTGGATGGATAACTCACCGCCTGGTCTCTATGCAGTAAATCAAAAGCAGAAAAACATAAACGTTGTGTTTGCTAAGTGGCGATAAAACGTTCATTCACAAACATCACCGCATGTTTTCCTGATTTCTTCGACCGTTGTTCTCTGCTGTCCTTACATCCTAAGACGCGCGCTGCGCTAAACAATCTGCACCTCATCTTTGCTTTTCATTTCATTAAATTAGACCTCTAATCCTCCACCACCGCAGAGGTTGCTAAACTCTCCATTCATTTCTCCGTTACAGACTGAAGCCTCCATTTTAAAAAAAAAAAGTTTTTATTTTTATTTATTTATATATTCTTTTTGCTTGATTGACTGAAATACTACACAGCAAAAACTGAATTGGAATTGCTCATTTGTAACATAAACGCCGTTGTCAGTCCCCGGTGTGTTACTCCATCGCATTTATGTGCTTGTGTTTTGCTTTCTACCTCTGCTTCTAATTGCGCTGCCTTCTGTTCTAAAAGCTCGCTGCTCCCCTCGGTGTTGCTTTGAGTCGGGATGTGTTAAAAAAACAAAAACCCAAAAAAACGTTCATCTTCACCAGCAGAATACCTGATACACCAGCTAAGGAGTTTATTGTTCTAGTTGAACCGAGCAGAGTGCGTTGTGCTGACATCACCTGATCTGTCTGAATAAGGGGACTTACCACCAAGTTGGAGCCTCTGAGGAGGGAAGCAGATGCTGCTTTAGACGGCTCATCTGGAAATAAGGATGTCACACTGTTTCTGTCACTCTCGTCACACTGATCTGGATCTGTGTGTGTGTGTGTGTGTGTTAGGGTGCATGTGATTGTGCATCCCCATGTTTTGCATGTGTGCACGGTACAGTTCTCTGTGTGTAGGAAGATCTGGGATGCTTGTTACCTAGCAACCGCCTTTATAAAACCCAATGTGTGTGCATGCGTGTGTGTGTGCATGCTCGGGGCTGAGGGGTTTTTCAGCAGCATCATCAAATCAGTATTTTCCCAGAGTTCTGCTGCAGCAGATTGTAAGTGTTGACTGGTTGAAGGTTGGTTCATCACAGTTTATTCAGAAAAATTTGAATTGTTTCATGTAGGTAACTGGGATCTAGGTATTGGCAAGTTAGTGATTTAAGTTAATGCCTCAGAAATTTTCCAACATGCCATTCCTAGAGTTTCTCCCAGGAATCCTGCTAAGTCTGGCGTTATGGGCGCCAGGGCAGGTAAATTCATCTTCACTGGGGGAAACTACTTCCTGTTAATGAGACGGGGAGCATCAGAGTTTTAAAAATAATGTTTTGAAATACTTATTTTCTACTTCTTCATTGGGTTTAACTATTAGCTTGTCAGTCTTGTCGTGAACCAGTGTCTTTTTTCACAAATGTTGATTGTAAAAGTTGATCATTTTATGGTCCAGTGACATCAGATGGACTCTCACTGGACAGGTGCGGTTGAACTCAAACTCGTCATACTAGTGTGTCACGTTATAACGTGACGTCATAGTGCGACAACACACTAGTATGACACGTTTTGTCAAGCAGCGAAGTGTTTTTTGGCTTCCAATCAATGGACTGTTGTGTGACGCCTGAAACTCCACCCTAACCACACCGTACCATTGTTCTATGGAGCTACAACTGAAGGGGGCCAGGAATGGTGAGGTACGGGTCGGTTCTATGGGCCGCTTTCACAGTGGAAACATACAAAACAGCATTCCCAACTGTACAGGCGCATGACATACCGCAATGTGGAAAGAAGGCGTATTTGGACTTTCACTACAGCACCTTGATACTCTTAACGTAATATACACTAGTATGGGCCAAAACATGACAATCAATAAATGATAAAAAATATATCTGAAATACCTTTCCGTCATGTTTTGCAGTTTTATCTAATGTCTGTCACTGAGAACTAAAATAATGCATTAGATTTTATGCATTCTGTTACAGTGAAGGATGCGTTATTTAGGAGCCTGTGCGTAAATAAAGGTGACCCATGTGACGCCCCCAGTCATGTCCACAAAGCCCTAAAGGACATAAAAACAGCAAATTAGACTTTCTTGGGATAAGCAACGGTGTTCCCCAGGGTTGTGTTTTGGGTCCTGTTTTATTTATGTTTTTAATAAATTATTTAAACAAAGCCATGCAAGCGAAATGTCATTTGTCTGTGAAGGATGCGGTGGTCTGCCCATCAACGCCCATCGCACGTGACAGCAGAACGTCAGATTGTATTTTCATCATTAAAGGCCAAAAACTATTTTTAATGTTCAGGATTTTTACATCTAATGGTACAAAAATTGAAAGGGTTGTCACCTTAAAAAGGATATGAAAATATGTAAGCACGAACAAATACTTCTAACTTAGTAAAAAAAACTAAAAGTAAAAATGTATTTATTTTGTAAATTACATGCTAAAAAACAAACATGGTTGAAGCTGCATTTCAGCTTACATTCCACTTTATTTCAATACCCTTTTTAACTTCAGCTCCAGATGTTACCATCTGTTCGTCTCCAGGTGGTTGCACGTGGATGTTCTCAGGCGTTTCATTTTGATTCTGGCAAAACTGAGTTTTCCCGCCATCCACCACTCTGTCAGCTAAAAGCTCTCGCATCCATTATTGATTCCAAGAGTATCATAAATAATGCAGCAAATGAAGAATAATGTCATCGTGTTTGTTTTTCTTGACAGATGACTGTCTTTGAATATCCTGTCTTATTGTTTATTATGTACTTTGAGAGAAGACTTGTACAGTTCTGATTTGTATGGTTGTCACGTTTGGTCAAGTCTCTCTTGGAAATGATGATACGTCGGATATTGATGTCGGCCCAAATCTTCAGATCTATTTTGTAGTCCAGAAAACGTATAAAGATGAGCAGGAGCACCTGACAGTCATTAGAGTGACATTAGGTGAAAATGCTTTTGGGAACAATTTGATTCCAAACTACAAATATGTGCAACTGCACAAATTCCTTCGTCATCTGTTTCCCGTTATAATGGCAGGTCGTTTGAGTGTGTGGGTGTTTTTTTTTTGTTGTTTTTTTTTTCCTGTCCCATTTAAATAGACAGGTTTTTGGATTTACAGCTTGAGAAGTGGGAAGTTGAAAGTGAGCCGAATGTTACGTCAAATTAGTTTTCAACTCGGATGGGAATTCTTTAGTCCCGAATGTCGCGAACCTGCAACAGAGTATCTACGCAGGTGGAAAGTTCACCGGGAGAGACCTCAAGCGAGCGGACTCACCTCACTCACACCGACATCTGCTTTCTAGTTTAACATTCGAAGGAGAAAGACAGTGTAATATTCTAAATATACTACATTCAAGATATTGGGTCACTCGTTTGGCTCGCGGCGTTGTGACCCGCTTCCATCTAACTCTTGGTGAGCTAAATGGAAACAGCAACAGATGTGAAGCTAAATTACACCCAATTCCCATCACTCAGCCATTCCTGAGTGAGTTTAATCTCTGGCAGAACATTCGGTTCCAGAATTGATCTATCAACCTACTTTTGTGCATCTATGTGCTCTAGGAAAGTTGACTGGCAGAGAACGTGTGTAAATGCGCCTCATGGTCACAGAGACCTGCAGTAAAGAAGGGATTACATCCTGACTGCCGGTGTTCCCTGTCTTAATTGTACACGTGTTTATGTGTGTTAACTGTGAGCAGATGGCGTGTGTGTGTGTGTGTGTGTGTGTGTGTGTGTGCTTGGATGCGCCATCCAGGAAGGGTGGCTGAGAGGTCAATGGGGATCAAACAGCTCCTGGAGTCAACCTGCTCAAACATACGAACACATTTCTTGGTCTAGTGGCTTTTTATAGCTAATTGCTTCATGTTATGTTAAGGCTTCAGTCATGTACTTTATGGCAATCTATTAAGTGTGTGGGCACTTATATATATTTATTTTTTTGTAAGCTTAAAGCCTGTTCTCACCTGGCTTATTCACATAAAAGTAGACATTAAGATTTATCCCGATTGATCAAATCTCCTTACCTGTTTTACATGCAAATAAACTGCTGTTATCACCGTCTATTGATGATTCTGTAAAACGACAAATACAATACAGCTGTCAGCTGGGATTTTTTCCACAACAAAACAACCAAACTTTCTTTACATATAGAGTGTTTGAAACTGTACCTCTGGAGGACGTGCAGAGCAGAGAGACAGCCAGACTCTACAACAGGAGCAACGGCAGTAGCAGAGATAGTTACCGAAGCTTTTATTCAGAAATTAACATTTGTTAATCATTATGACCAGTTGAACATGTTGGCTTACATATGTAGTAATTAACCTAAAAGTTGCTGAAAGTGATATGTAAAAACTTTTAACTACTTCAAAGATTGTTTTACACCTAGAGAGATTACCATTTTTTCACCTGCGCAATGCTTGCCAGGTAGGTTATAACTTATAGAGGACTGGAGCTCATGAACTAAACCTGAGAGGTCAAGGTTTTGGAGGCTGATGAGGGCCAGCCACAGGAAAAAAATGTTTGGATTCAGACAAATACTTTATGTGTCTGAAAGTTTTTATGAGCTTTTATACATGAGATATCTGCTAAAACAAGCTAAGGCAATCAGCTTGTTAGCTACTGTTCATTATATTTGCTAGAGCTAACACCATTAGCAGGAGCTGGCATGAC
Organism: Gambusia affinis; assembly: GCF_019740435.1. Lineage (NCBI taxonomy): Eukaryota > Metazoa > Chordata > Actinopteri > Cyprinodontiformes > Poeciliidae > Gambusia > Gambusia affinis. The sequence goes on from NC_057886.1 coordinate 3,104,353, forward strand.
ATAAAGAAAAAGGAAGATAATGAATGGATGTTTAAAGTGTCAAAAATCCACTTTGTTAGCTCTGTTAGCTACAGCTAACACCATTAGCAGAAGCTACCTTGAAAACAAACAAAAAAGTGGAAGATAAAAAAATGGGAATGAAGCTTTTAGTCTTTGTAACACAACATTCTAATGTATTTGACCAGGACTCTTACCGTAAGCAGCTGGAGCTCTTGCAGCGTACGCTCTCCTTTCCAGTTAGCATTTCCAAGCAGTAGTTCTCATAATTGCAAAATTACTGGTTTCTCTGGTCAAAGCTGGCTTTGTAGCACCTAGCTTATGCCATCTGGCGAGGATACATTGCAGTGTAAACAGCATAGTGACGACCGTGTGACGATATTTCATTCAAATTTATAAAAACTATACAGGCTGTAGTATTTTCACTGCATTTTGCTTACATCTAAATTAGATGTTTCTCAAATAAAATAAGATGTCTCAAGCAAAGCCTCTTTCTGCTTTTGCCAGCATGGTGGAGATGTCTTTGTCGGCAGAAAAAAATTACAAGAATAGCCACATTTTGCGCAAATTATTAGGAGGAGGTTACATTCTTCAGAAAATTCCACAAATAGGTGAATTTTTCCAGACAGGAAGTGCGACATTTTGATATTTGAGATCTTATGGATCATCTATCACTTATTGAAATTGTTAGAGACAACAGAAACATGTATCCAGTTAAATGTATTCATTGTTACTGCTGAACTCTGTAACTTTAAGAGCGATTTCTCCGGTCTTCTGTTGAAAGATAGGAGTTAAGTGAACATTTTCTTTCTTAAATGGGGAACAAAATATCGGTTCACTTTAGCAGCACAGGCTAGAGATACATGAAGGCAGACTGTTGTTCCACTCCTGCCTGTTTTTAGTGTTTAAACAACTGCATGTAGCGCAAAGGGCGAGAAAATAATAAACAGAGAGAGAGAAATAGAAAGGTGAAGGAAAGAGCAAGCGGAGGGGAGAGTTTTGCGCTGATTTCCGCTCCCTTTGCCAGGGTCAGGAAGAGTGACAACGTACGGAGAGGCAAAAGAAGGCCAGAGAAATAAAAACACAACTTCATGTTGCTAGGATGCTTCTTCCCGTCATCTGTCTACAATTTAAGGGCTCAGACTCTCAAGTCAGTGAACAGCAATTTTCCTTTTTGGAAAAAAAAAAAAAAAAATCATCTGTACTCAAGACTTAGAGTTATAAGTGAAGAACCCATCAAGAAAAGCACTGATCCTTCTTCCTCCCCCTTGAGAATAAAATTAGCCTATTTTCACCATGAGAAAGAGAGCTGAGAATCAACAGACTGTGAATAATCTCCCTTAAGAACTCACGGTATCTTGCTTTACTCTCACCAACTGTGTCATATTTAGCATATGGATATTTCTGACCTTTTCTAGCATACATACACACCAATGCTTAAGAGGGGCAGAAAAGAAAAGCAACCTCTGGGCTCTCAGGGACATTTGTATGTTCCCTGTTGACTCATTGAAAAAGAGTGATGTGTATAAAACACAGACACCTAAATAAAAGCTACCATGTTTATTTAACACACACAGACATTCAGAACAGGTTCAAATGACTGAAAAGGCAGCCAGAATTAGGACTTTGCTCAACTTTTTGTTAGGCTGTTGAGTCGTTACCATTAATCCTCTGAAAAACCCTTTCCTCCCCTCGCCTGTGGTGGCGCTGCACCAAGAACCACTGAAGGAAACCACAGAAGAAAACACTAAGTGCAACTTTCTTCTTTGTGAAATGATAACAGAAATGGAGTGGAATTAATTTTTAGTGATTTCTCCTTTGCCTTTAGCAAAAGACCGTGATCCGTTTTCCCCAATAGCAATAGATACACATGGTTTTTTGTTTTTTTTTGGTTGTGTTTAGCCAGAATGCGCTACGCTGGCAGCAGCACATCTGAGATCTTTAACAAGGAAAGACAAACTTCAAGTGTGACTACTTGACTCCCAAGAGCGGAGATAAGGAAAAGTGTAGACATTAGCTTCTAAGCCAGCGCTAGGATGATTTCCTCTGTGCGTATTAATGCATGTTTAGGTATATTTTGTGTTTGAACTACTCAAATTCATGAAATATCTGCTGAATCAAGCTAACATGATGTAAGCTGCTGCTTACTATATTATCTAGAGCTAACACCATTAGCAGGAGCTAGTGTGACATTAAAAAAATGGAAGATAATGAATGGATATTAAAAGTGGCAAACATCTCCTTCCATAGCTCCATTAGCTAACGCTAACACCATAAGCCCATTAGCAGGAAGACCACTGTGTGTATTAATTCATGTTAAGGTATATTTAGTGTATGAACTACTAAAGCAGGCGGTTGTAAGTGTTTTTTAGACAGGGTCTAAAGTATTTGTGGATTCTAACTGTTCATATGTGATATTTTGTGTTGGTCTCTCGCACAAAATCACCTAAAATCCATTGGGATTGATGGTTGTAACATGACAGAAAACGTTTGATACCTATATAAATGATCAGGGACTGTATGTTGAAAAGTATTTTACTTTTTACATTGTATTACTTCACATTGAGTTTGAGTTAGGAGCTCACTGCCATCCAGCAGTCGGGCAGGTCTAGTTAAGGACCCAGGAAACCAGCTCATCCTTACAGTCACCATGTGACCCAGAAAGCTCCAGCTCTTCACTCATTTTTAATCATGCGTGTCAGTGTGTGCAGGCTTCTCTGTGAATGATGTTACTCATGTGTGGCTACACTCCTATATGTGTGTGTGTGTGTGTGTGTGTGTGTGTGTGTGTATTGTAGTCTCCCAGCTGTTATTCTTGTTTAGACCTCTTGTACTGGAAGCCCCATTACTGGCCAAGCTGCTTATGTAGTCTGAAGGTACAAACGCTGAAATATTTATAATTAGAGACTCATTCCAGGCAACGCTAACCCACATGCTCTTTTCAGAAATATTTTTAGTTGCTACTGTCATAAATAAGTAGCTTTGCTTAAAATTCCTGTTGTACTCTTCATCAACTCCGAGCAGCAGCTGTTTCTGTGGACTCTATTGACATTTAGAAACTTGTAAAGAGGGTTGCTGCTCATCTGATTTGGGTGTTTCTATGAGGGCCCGTTTGAAATAGGGGCCCACACATAAATCCATGCCAATTTTCTTAATTTTCTGGAGAGCGGCGGAGTGATGGGTTGCTCAGTGGGTGGAGTGCTCTGTCCTGGGTTCAGTTTGTGGTCTTGGGTCATTCGTTGCATGTCTTCTCCCAATCTGTCTCATCCCTGTTTCCTGTCTGCCTACTGTACAATAAAGGCCACTGGCAGCAACAAAATCTTTAAAAACATGTTGTTTTTTTATTTGAGAGTTCTGCGATTAGCCAAACTTACATGAGAAACTGATCTTATCTACATCCAGGAAGATCTACAAAGGTTCAACAATATTCACCCCAATGTCGCCAACTTAGCTACTTTGTCGCTATACAACTCTGGAAAAAATTAAGAGACCACTTAAAACGTTCAGTTTCTCTGATCTTACATTTTATAAGTATAGGTTTGAGTAAATTGAACATTGTCCCTTGATTCTATGTACTATTGATAGCGTGGCTCTGAAATTCAAAGCAAAAGTGTTGTATTTACTAGCAAAAAATCTGAAATGGTCAAAACAACTAAAACGATGCGGTGCTTTCAGACCTCAAATAATGCAAATTCATATTCATTTAGAAACAACAATACTAAAGTTTTAACTCAGGAAGAGTTCAGAAATCAATATTTGGTGGAATAACCATAAGGGTTCAGTGCAGTGGTGAATTGGAATTGATGATAGTCCAGAAACCTGCAAATCGGTGCACCCCTAATTTGAAAGCAAACACATGCCAGTGGACCTAAGACTCAATGTCAGGACTATATATTCCCACTGGCCGAGGAAGACTTCCAGTATTCAGGCCGGAAAGCGTCTGCAACCTGTTAACTCCTTTTCCTGAGATATTTATAGACTCATTTCTCAAATTACTGCATGATTAAATGCCTATTATTAAATATTAACAACTGTATCAGTAAGCGTCATTTATCTACCCGGAACAAAACCTCTAACCACTGAAACGCAGCTGGTAGCTGAAGGTTGACAGCCCTGTAAGACTGCCGTCTGACTCAGTTACTGCTTCCTCGGTCTCCTCTGGCGAATCATGAACAGCTGCAGACTTTTTGCTTCTTTAGCTCTTTATCATGCAGCCATCAAGCTGACTGGTAAGAAATAAGACAGCAGCCGGGATTTCAGCCGTAAGATGAACTATCTGGCTGAATCTGACAGCATCTCTACAGTAATTGTTACCCGATTAGTTGGGTAAGAGGCTCTTTTCACTCAACAAACTCATAAAAGATGCTGAGAGTGTGCATTTTGGGATTGTGTGTGACGTAACACGTAACCTGCAGGGTAATCTGCACTGAGCAGCAGACCATCAAAGGTTCGCTTGAAGGACTTTATGATTCCTATTGGTGTTTGTGTGTAACGCGGAGACCAGGGTCATGGTAGATGACTGCCCATCACGACGCTGGGCGGTCAAAAGGTCATGGTCAGTGACTTGAATACAGAGAAAAAACAAAGGCTGGAGTGTATGCGTGTGTGTGTGTGTTTCTGATTTTACCTTCTTTGGTAAGGCACCAGTCATTGTGGGGAACCGAAGAAAAAAAAAAGCTTCTCCAGACTCTTTGAACAGTTTCTTCTTGCCTTTATCACAGCTTCTTCATCACACTCCAACATGAATGTGTGCATATGCAGTTGCATATCTCATACACACAGGATGCATTCTTGTGTGTGTGTGTGTGTGTGTGTATGTGTGAGTGAATCCCTGCATTGAGCAGCCAGAAATAGTCTGTAAGGAAATCAATGTTCCTCTGCCAGTGGCGCTGGGAGCTGTCTCCTCGACAATAGAGGGACTGTCCTGTTTCCTGCACCCCAGAGGGAGAGGGTGCAAGTGTGTGTGTGTGTGTGTGTGTGTGTGCGTGCGTGTGTGTGTGCGTGTGTGTGTGTGTGCGTGTGTGGAAAAAGAGAGAAAACAAAACGAGTGTGAGTTCAGTAATTCTGAGATGTTGAGGCAAAAAATATAAATAATTGAAGACTTGACTAACTTGGTCTGTAAACACTGCCTGTGATTTATAATTGGTAATTATTGTCAATATTTTTTTTCTTTATCATTGCTCTTAGTTACTATTATTATCAGCTTATTTCAGTTTGTATATTAAACGCCAAATCACAACAAATGTCACCGCAAGGCACTCAGAAGCAAGAGATCTAGTTCACATACACTTAGACTTGCATTATCTTAGTCATGTGAACAGATTTGTTCCAGTCGCAGTAAAATGCAGTCAAGTTCAGTTTGTTATGCTAATTAATAAAAAGTTTTCCGTCTAAGTAAAACCCTGTGATTTCAGTAATTATGAGATGTTGAGTTGCAAAAATTAAATAATTCAGACTTGACTTAGACTTGTGCTTTAACACTGCTGCTATGGTTGGCCATTTATGACATTGTTTATAAGTTATTGTGAAAAATTTCTTATCATGACGGGAATTTGAATTTGTCGTTGTCATGAGAAATTTGTTACTGATTGTAAATTAAAACAAAACAAAACTGACAGCATGATCAGAAATGATATCTTTACCATTTTCTACATCGTAACTTTATTATTTAGAATTGAGAAAGAAGAAAGTTTTAAGTGCGGATTTAAATCAGCTGGAGCTTTAAAAAGACTGATCCACTATGAGCAGGTCAGGAAGTGAAGGAGGCGACTTGAGGTCGCAGGATAAACTCAACCTCAAAGGATTTTATTTAAAGTTCAGGTGACAAAAGTGGCGCATGATTGTGACTGAATTCAAAACCTTACATGCTTTTCAAACATCCTTGGTTGATTCTTGCTGTGGGAAAAAGAGCAGAGAATCAGCAGACTGAATAATCTCCCTTATGAACTCACAGTATCTAGTTTTATTCTCACCAACTCTTTCATATTTTGGCATATGGATTTTATTTTTTTATTTTATTTTTTTTTTTTACAGTGCATTGGTGAACAAACAGCATCATGAAAATAAAAGAGAAAGGCAGAAAATTCAAGATTAAAAAAGTCTGGCCTTGAAAGCTACCAGAAGTCCTGACTGCAGTTTGCCACAAACCGTGTTGTGAAGCACGGTGGTGACAGCATCATTTCAACACACAATCTAAATTTTCTGTGAATTATTTGCATTTTACCAGGTAGATATGACATTTTAATGAAACCAAGCAGAAAAGAACAAACTATTGTAGGCCAGGAAAATAGTGTCTCTTGAAAGTGGAGAGTTTCTTAACTTCTTTTGGTTGATGTTTTCTGTTTTCCCCCCACCCTGCAAGGATACATTGCTACAGACAGTAGATGGATCTCTTGCATTTTGTGGGTCTAGAAAATGCTGTCTGCTTTATGTCCACTATGTGAACTTTATTCAAAAACCCTTTCCACAAACACTTAGAGCCTTTTTTGCCCCCGATGTCACAGATAGTTGGATGGGTTTTGGTAAGATACCGGATCTTGTGAAGTGTTTCTGGGAGAAGGAACCCGGAAGAACCAGAACCTACATGAGACCCAGTCCATCCAGACGTCTTTGGACCCCTGGATGGACCCTCGCTGATGTAAAGTAGCTCGTTCTTCACCCGGTGTGTTTCTGCAGATCTTTTGTAATGAACGACAGTTTTATAACAGTACCTGCTACCAGGCTGGTCAATATTTACATTGAGTGATTAAAACCCTCTTTTTTTTTTACTCGGTTTAGCCTGAAAGATAATTAAATTAAAGTTTTGCAGTTCGGTAGCCGTCTGTGTCTGCCAGTAATACACTTAAGCTGCTTCGTACATTGTGGAATCAGCAGAAGTGAAAATGGGAGAGTGTGCTGAAAGTCTGCAGCGGTGACTTTCTGCCTGGTGAAGACGTGTGGAAGGCTGTGAAATGAAACGGGGTGGCGTTGCATCACTCTGAAAATATCAGAAAGGAAATCCAGCTCTTTGGGATTGAATTAATGACAGATGGAGCCGTTGTTAGCCCCACTGCGGTTCGTAATTCGTAACAGGGTGGCTCTTAGCCTCCAGAGTTCTGGTTTTACGGTCAGGGAAGAAGGTTCACTCTGTGGCCAAATGTTTTGAACATGATCCTGCTGTAAAGACTCCATGGCAAACAGTTTTCAGTTCACTGGCAGAGTCCGCCACAATTTTAGTTTTCGATTAATTTCCCTGGTATTGGAAACATGTTGACGGTGCATCGAACTCTACCAAACGTTTTTAGCGCCCTGTTAGCATTACGTTGTTATGAAGTCAAGTTCAAAGTGCTTTACTTTGTGAAAACAAAATACAGTGGCCAATTATGAAACAAGCAATAAACATTACGTTTTGTCGAGTGCTGCCATGGAAATCATCAGTTCACGTCAAATATGTTGATCAAAGTTCAGTTTGCAGCCAATCACAGGGGAATCTAAACAGGTGGGCTGTAAGCTTTGGTTGAAGAGAACTCAGTGTTTTGGCAGTTTTGCGGATTTCTGGAAGTTTGTACCAGATATAAAGTGCATAGAAACACTTTGTATTAAGAATTGGAAGAAAATGAATAATATTTTCACATAGACTGGGTAGTATTTGAATCAAAACGTCTTAAAATGAACTAAATAAATGTAAAGATGAGATGATTTTTGTTTCTTTTTGTCTTTTTTTTATATACTGATGTGATCAGATTTTTTGTCTTGTCGTTATAGAGTAACAATAAGCAACTTTCTGCCCATCATAGTCCTCACATACTTCATGCCTGAGCAAGAAGTATGTGAGGACTATGATTTTTTTTCTCAAAATATAATAAAAAAAATGTTGATCAATGTTCCAATTGCTATTAATCAAAGGCAACTTTGATTATGTGAGTTTTAGCCGTCATATAAAGGAAGTCAGTGTTTTGGCAGTTTTTCAGTTTTCTGGAAGTTTCTTCCAGATTTGTGGTGCTTAGAAGCTGAATGCTGCTTCTCCATGTTTGGTTCTGGTTCTGTGGATGCAGAGGAAAAAAAACAACAAAAAACAACACAATTGTTCTCCTTCCATCATTCTGGCATTTACTATAAATAAATAATACAAATTGTGCTCATTCTGATGTTCATTCTTTCTAAAAGAAGAAAACGTGATTCCCATTTCTCTTGTGTTTCAGAACTCCTCGGCTCCACGAAGAAGGTGAACGTGAACTTTCAGGATATCGATGGGTAAGTCAGCGGCTCAGTTTTAGTTTGAATCTAACAGCTTATTCCACCAGAAGCGTTTTTTATATAAAAGAATGACATAATTTTACCCACATGTTTCTTTGCTGCACAGATCTAAAACAGTGTTTTGCTTAACATCTGTGATAAACATTCCCAGTCCACGTTGTTCGTTTCTTCTATGTGACTGTATTCTACTTCCATGCGGTAGACTATCATAATCTTCTTAATCTGATGACTAAAACAACACAAAATCAAATTCTAATCTGTCATTTATACCATCTGCAGTCAGTATATGAAAACATTGAGCTGCTTCTTCATTGAAGCTTCCATTTTAATCACTTTAATTGGTCATTTCTTTCCAAACCGCTTGTGGAGAATTAATTGCGAGTTGATGACCAGATGTTTGCGACGTTCTGATGGTGCGGTGCAGAAATAGTAAACTCTTTTTGCTTCCCTGATGGGTCCGCTTGCAGCTCCGTTCTTAATGTGCGGATGCTGTTAATGAGTCTCCACCAGCTCATTCAGTTTAGGTTCAATTCCTCCTCCTGCTAATTATCTGGAGAGTCTAATTGAACAAGCTGAAACAGAAAGAGAGAGGACAGATATTTGTTCCTCTTCATTCTGTTACAGTCACACGTCAAGTATATCAGAGGGTCTTCAGGAGCGCAGACGTTTAGGCGCCAGGCGGTTAAAATCAGGAAATTAAACATCCCATTTTCTCTCTGTTTAGCACTTTAACTGATGTGAAACAGAAAATTCTTGCTCAGATTTTGGTGTTTTGTATCAGTTAGCCTGGCGCTAGCTGCCTGTTTCGATATCAATGTTAAATCTGAGGCGACTGTCGCTGAGTTTTTATTGACAACACAGTTGCGCAATTTGAGATTTTGAAAAAGAATGTGCTTGATAGAAACACGGCAATTTCGAAAACATCACACGAGTCACACGATCAACAATCAGATGTTGCCGCTGGTGCAAAACCATGAAGAAGTAGATGACAGGAAGTAATTGGAAGAAGGTGGCGCATCATTTTTAAAAAATTTTATTCACATGAATAAAATTATTCGCATGGAATTTTAATTAGGAAATTGTTGCTTTTGAACATCACTGTAATATTGACTAAATTTTGTGCATGTGTGTAATGAAAACACAACTTGTGTGTAGAGCAGTTGTTTTCCAGCTAGAGGGTTATGGCTTTGATCTGCCTTTGGGCAAGGCACTTCACCCCAAGTTGCTTACAGATGTACGTTATCAGCGCATGAATGTGTGCGCGTTACTAGTTGTGTTTCCATCATCGTTTTTTGTATGAGCATTTTGAAGTATGGCATAAGAAAGTGTTGATAGAAACGGCAAAATCTGAAATAATTTCCTCAGTTTCGCTAAAACGTTTGTACGCTCGCTTGACGTGGCTCTTGGGTTTTCCGAGAAAGAAATTAATTTGCTGAAAAGGAGATGTATGTTTGCCAAAAAACTTCAGCTGTCGTGAACATTTACCCGTTTACTACAGCCATGCGTAGCGTCAACATTTGATGTAATCAGGCGTTGTGTAGCTTGGCTGATTCGCTCCAAGTAGATGGAAGCAGACCTAATTTACATGGTCTTTTTTAAAATGTTTGCTCAAGATTGGCATTAAAATTTGCATGTGGATTGTTTCTATCCCCTTGTCCTGACTGATATTCTTCTACAATTGAATTAAATCATTTTTGATCCTTTGGAGCCTCTAAGCAAACTGTGCTTTTGTAGAATTGAGGAGGAATGAGGAAAATCCTTCCAGGAAAGTTGGACGTAGTTTTGCTTTACCTGATGGCAGGTGTGAACTCAAGAAGATTATGTTAGTTTAAGTATATTCAGTCACTAATACCACTGTTGAGAGCCTGCTCATTATTTTCTAAATCTCCTTTTTTCTATTGTTTGTAATGGAATTCAACCATATGTTGACCTTGTATAGGGTGAAATATTTCTTTGTTATTTTTTAAAGCTCAATAGATGCCATGAAACACTGAATGTCTGCATTTGCTGTTTCAAGTGTCCCAATCTGGCCTCAGGAACAGGAAGCATCGGACGGGTTTGTGGAGGGGAAATAGAAAAAGATAAGAACAGCAAGGGAGCGAGTGGAAAGGAAGCGCCAGATGAGACGTAGAGGAGAGCTTTGTAGAGAAGCGGTCGGACTTTCAGATGGCCCGTTTGAGAAAGTGAGGCGGGAGAAGGAAGATGTAGGGGATAAATATTGCATTTCACATTCTACAACTTGGCAAAAGCACAGACTTCTCTGTGGTTTACAAATACCTGCAGCCAGCTGAAACGCTGGAAGGTTTTTTTAATAGTGGAATCCCTGTATGACTCTGGAGGGAACAGGTGAGTCCAGTGGAGAAAGTGTGCAGCATTTTTTCCCCGAGATTTAACCCTTGCCATGGAAGAATGTGTTACAGTCACTGTGATCCATCCTGCAGCACAACACAGCTGACAGTTTTTATAAAGTTAGTCATAGACGGTAATCAGAGGGACTCTGGAGACTTTGGGTTCCCAGATTCCACTGTTAAAGGAAACGATCTTCAGTCAGTCTGACACAAGTTGATTGGGGTCAATTGTGTCGGGCTGTCCGTCATGCTGATATAATCAAACCTAAAAGAGAACAGTCTTTTATTAAAGTTTTTCCTCCTCAACTGGAGTTCAAAAGTTGAAGACGATGGCGAGGAAGCCCTGTTAGAAACTTTAAAGTATTTTTGGTTTTACAAACACTCTTACTTTTAATTGAGGTTTATGTAGGCAGCATTATGTAACCTCAACTTTTTGGAGCTTTACATCATTCTACAATGTCATCCCCTCATCAGAAACATACCTGGAGTGTTGTCTTGATTCTTTCATGCATGTTTGAGAAACCCTTTAATCTCCCGTGGCAACCATTCAGCTGTGCTAAATGTCTGGAAGGACGCAGCGCCCGGTCAGAAGGTTCCAGCCGGAACCTTTGTATGTACAACAAAATTGATTAAATGTGATGCCATTTTTAAAGCGTTGAGATGTATGTAATCAACGATTTAAAGTCCCAACCTTAATTATTATCTGTTGAGAGACACTTATGTTCACTTTTGAGGCAAACTTCAGCATGACAAATTTAAAACCCAAACTTTTCATTGTTATGAATCATTTTGGCCTTAGCCCATGTACTGCTTTACATTTACACTCTATAGGTAAAAAAAGTATCACTTTTCAAATAGAGTGCTGCAGAATGTAGCATTGCTGAAACTGTGTCTGACTGCGGTTCCTCGGTGGTTGCTGTCCAGTGTTGTCAGGGTTTGTCTGGCAAACAGGCTGATGTCAGCCATTCTTATTTTTGCATTCGGTTGTTTCCGGTCACGGAGGCAAGCCGGGAGAACGGCTCCATTCTTCGCACATTTGACCACTTCTTTGACATTTCCACCTGACAAAACATCTCCAGATTCAGTCAGTAGGAGCTGCTGTGATAAAAAGCCAAAGTAAACATCTATGAACTCCAGGGTTTCCACTCCCTGATCCTTCCATACTTATGATAGGATGTTACTGTCCTGAAAGGGCGCCCAACAGCCCGCCAGTGAAAAACCCTCTCTCAGCAGTTTTCTAACTGTTTTGCAACAGACACACACACAGCTTGATTGCAGAACTGAAACCTGCTGGTTAGATGCAGTTAACAGCTGGCATTGGATTGGTTTTGTCTTTTTTAAACTAAGGTACATGCGGCCTTGTGAAGCTGTGGGACATTTCACAAAAAAGCAAAATACAGAAGCATCTGTGTGTGAAAAGCTATGTCCACCCATTCTGTTTTAGTGACATATGATTATGAGAGTATGTAGCAAACAGGTGCCACCAATCAAATCTATAGAGTGAGCGAACATCAAAAAAACAGGACAGCGCTATAAATGTATGCATTTATTGCAGTTTCCCGTCCCGGAGCTCTCAGCACTGTGTTAGCTCGGCGCCAATGAGAAAAGACATTAGCAATGACTTGAGAAAAGCAATAAATAGCTGCCCATCAAACTGGAGAAGGTTATGAAGGCATTTCCAAACAGTCTGACAAACGGCTTTAATCAGTGCAGTATAAGGGAAAGTGCAGAAAACTCTAAAGATAGCAAGTGAAGCAGTGGCACTTAGAATTCTAACGAAGGTCATGAATGCAGAGTTTGGAAAATGAAATGACAGCAGATGCTTGTCAGGACGGTTTGCAATAAAATCAGTCATTTCCATTCTCACATACATGATGGCAAGCTACTGGACTGTAGCCACAGCTGCCCTGGGCCAGTCTAACAGACGTGAGGCTGCCATATCTCACCATCAGTCCTTCTGACCAACACCAGCAGGCGAGGAAGGTGAAGTGTCTTGCCCAAGAACACAACAACAGAGATGGATGAAACAGTGGCTCAAACCAGCAAAAGACCAACAAGACAAACTCCTACCACCATTGTTACCATTGCCCAAAACGTTTCAACAACCTTTGGAGTGATGTTTCTCAAACTTTTTCAGGCTGAGGACCATTTAACCCATTTAACGAACAGTCATGGACCACCTAACCTGAAATTGCCCCAGTGATAACATATCTTGTTTGAAAGGGTTATCAGTAAAGGTCTTCTCACTGGGATTATAGCACTTTGATATAAAATTTTCATCTAAAACCAAAAGACTTCTCCTGTGACGGGCGGCAGTGGTAGGAGTTCGTCCCGCTATCGGTGGGTTGCTTCGTCCGTCTCTGTCATATCTCCATGTTGGTGAAAATGTGAAGGTATGTCTTTCTCTATAGGGAAAAACAAGAACAGCATACCAGAAATAGATCCACAGGCATTGTGTTGGAGGAAAGATTATTTCCTCCAACATCTGTGGTTGGAGGAAATCACAGAGGCTACAATGAGCAGGATCACTATTGCAACAACACACTATCAGTAGGGTAAAACTAACCTGTCTCACAACTGTCTAAACCCAGCTCACATTCCCTATTAGTGGGTCAGTCACTAGCTCCTACTAGATACTACGTGGGTGGGTATTACTCAGCCCCCTTCTTCCTGCTTCTCTCTTTGCTTCAGATTGCATCTGACTGACCTAGCAATTGCGTCAGATTGCTAGGTCAGGTTCAGCAGTCCTGACCTAGCTGTGTAGATCATGGATATAAAGCTTGACCTGAAAACAACTGCTGGGTTGATCACACCATCATCTCTGTGCAGTAGCATTCTAAAGTCCAGTAGGACGCCATTTTTCTGATCGTTCAACATAGCAGCAAATCTACAAAACAGAAGACACTCGACCTTGTGAGTCAAGTGTGGTTGAAAAAACATTTGCCCCTTTCAGATCACTTTGTCTTCTCTCTACACATAAGTTTAGCCGCTGAGCTCAGTGATCCTATGAACTTTCAGATCATCTACCTTTGATTGCAGAAGCTGCAGGACTAAAAACTCAGCGTTCACCTCAGCAGTGAATAAAAGGGCTGAGCTCTATGTAGCAGTCTTCATGGAGGCTTTTACAAATTACTCAGTATGTCAAATACAAGCTAAGTTGTTGGGAACCATCCTCTATAGGGATGGGTTCCCCCAATTGAGGAACCCAAGCGAAGTTGGGTTCTTCAATTGTACAAGCTAAGTTGTTGGGAACCATCCTCAATATGCTCCTAGTGCTTTTGCAGCTAATTTTGCTTTGGACTATACCACTATGACACTCGTCCTCCACAATCCTGCTTTACCCTCTTACACAAAGTGTTTTCAGCTACATAAAGGCCAGCACTGATGGACAGTAAGTAGCGATAAAAACGACACTAACGCTAATCAGCGAAGGTCTACTTTGTATTGGTAAAATACTTCCAGACACTACGGTTACATTTTTGTTAAATATGAGTTTAAAATGGGATTTTACTATGGTTACCATATACTAAGAGCAGCAGTCTTGATACGTACAATATTAAACTAACAGATTAAGGGGTTTTTTTAATGTCACTTTTCATGAGTGTTTGTTGGAGGCACTTTCTTTTCTGTTGCCAATCTTTTCCTTGGGTTATGCGATGCCTTTTTTTTTCTCCTTATGCTTCTCATCATGTTTGCCCATCAGAGCTGACATGACAGTCCCATCCTCAAGCTGCAGATGCATACTCACTCTCTCTCTCACACACACACGCACACATGTTTGTATTTTTACCCATACTAGGACATTATGTTGACTTCCATTCATTTTAGCAACTGCATTTATGCTTAACCCAGACATTTTCCCTCTTTTCTTAATCCTAACCTTCACTAAAACCTCATTGACACCTTACCTAACCCTTGACCCTAAACAAGGGGGTCTACTGTATTAGGACCAGGTTTTGGTCCCCAGAAGGCCCATCAGTCATCAGAAAGTTAGTAAATATGCCAGAAATGGTCCTAAATAGGAAAGGCATACAAGTACACACAGTTGAATTCACACAATACCTCTAAATCTAACTAATAGAACTGCAAAGCAAAAGTGAAAATCAGGAAAATGTACTCACTTTCTACAAATGACTGGCCTTTGTTGGTGAAAATGGTGATTATCTATATGTAGTACATATATGTACACACACACACACACACACACACACATTCCCTGAATCCTGTGCTGGATAATACGTGATCCTGCTTGTGCTAATCTCCACTATGCATTTCCATCTCTCCACCCTCTGGCCTGTTTAACAGCTCTGCAGTGAAGACATGTTTGATCCCTAATCCCCTGTTATTAAATCTATTTGTCATGCTATCTTTGTCATTATCTCTGACCCGTGATTGTATGTTTATGGGTGTGGATGGAAGGACGTGTGTGGTATACATATTAAAAATTGTCTGACCCTAAGACTTCTTGATGTTTTCTGTGTGTGCGTGTGTGGGGGTGCATGTCTGTGCGTGTGTGTGTGTGTGTGCCTTCAGGTTTTCTCCCCTGCATCATGCAGCTCTTAACGGGAATCTGGAGCTGGTCTCTCTGCTGTTGGAGTCGCAGGCCGCTGTCGACATCAGAGACCAGAAAGGTATGGAGGAAACCAGCCGATGTACAAAAACTCTTCACTTATCAGTTCCTCCAGTGTTTTGCTGTTCCACAGTCGTGAAAGTTCGCAAAAAACAAATACCTGCATCTTTTTATGCTAATGCATAATTGTGCGTTCATTGCTAACTGTAAATTGTCAAAAACATTGAGTGTAAGTGACTAACACCTACCTGTAGGAGGCAGTATTTATTATTTCTACTGCAATGCTGCCTCGGCTTTCCTTGATGTCAAGTTGTAGGCCTGTCATGGTAAATTGTCCAATTAGTTATTGAAATAAACAGCTACATTGTTTTGAGGCATTTTTCAAGTAATATAGTACTGGTGTCATAATAATGCTAGAACACATTTTCAAAGATCAGTAAACTTTAAATTCTCATTAACATTTAACTCTGCAACTGGAAGACATATCCAAAATAGATAAACAAAACAACAGAAACAAGTAAAATTAATTATGAAGTAATTCCTTTCATCACAGGAACATAATCTGACACTGGCAAATATATAAAAAAATGCGTCCTTTAGTTTGGGTCTGTTTCTTCACTAAATAAAATATTTTACATTAAGATTTTATTAAAAACACTTCAACCTATTTAACCATCCTTCTTTGCACAATCTCTCCAGATTAGGCCATTGAAAGACCGATAAACCCACAGCATCACAGATCCTCCACCATACTTAACACTAAGGATTTCTAGATATTCATCCTTTGTTTTACGGTGCTTGTAGCAAAAAAAGTTCAACATTAGCCTCATTTAGCACTCAGAAGGGTGTAACAAACTCCACATGTTTATGTTCATGATGGTGTGACAGAAATGACTTTTTCCTGGCATAACACCCAAGCAGTGAGTTGTACTTAACGGTTGCTATGGGGATGTTTGTTGCAGTTCACCAACACTGTTTGTTGTGCGATCATAAATACGGATCTTGAACATCCTCAACCATTATTTCTAACATGTAATTAAATGTCCTCAAATTAAAACTTAGGTTTTTCTCAGAGGATTAGTTTTGATACTGCAGTAAAATATCTATTTATTTCAAAGCTTTTAATCATATTTTTTAGAGGCCTAAAACCAGAACTCAGCCAACATGACTTATGCGGCTGTTTTTGGCGCAGGAATGCGGCCGCTGCATTATGCCGCCTGGCTGGGGAAGGCCGAGCCAATGAAGATGCTGCTGAAGTCGGGTTCATCTGTCAACGGCCAATCAGATGAGGGCCAGATACCTCTGCACCTATCAGCACAACATGGCCACTATGAGGTGGTAAGTGACACGGAGGATCAACCTCGGCGCTAACTAGCTAACAAAAACATTCAAGACTGACAAAACAGACATCTTTCTTCTGACTGCTGCTCCATTTTGCTCTTAAGCTAAGCTCCACTAGTCTTTTAAAACATTGCCTGGTTTAATAGCTCACCAATTTAATCAATATGGATTAATATACACAGCAGAAAACGTCTTAGCACTACCGTAGCTAATATTTACAGACTTTCTTATCCTGCACCCTTAGTGCTTTCTTGGAATTTAATTTCAAAACAGCTTGGTAATATTACCTATCTTATTTAGCACAACAGAGCTAGCATAAAAGCTAGAGTGTTCCTCTTTCCCTACAGCACTTTTGTTGCTAGCTCACACTAGGACGCCATAGATAGAACACTGGGAAACATTAAGAAAGGAGGATTTTTGATCATCTTACTGACCAACACCGCTCAAGCTAGTACAGCAAAAAAAAAAAAAAAATCAGCTCTGCTGCTGATTCCAGCTGCTCTGGACATAAGAGTGTGTAAATAAAGACGCTAACAAAAACATTGCTTATTTAACAAAAAGAAAAACTACATAGATGCTATACTTTTATTACAGCTTGCTGATATCAGCTAATTTACTTGGAACAAATGTACAACTCTTTAGTTCCTAGCTCACACTAGCAACAAATTAGCTATTCAACACTTAGAAACGTTAAAAGAATTATGATTTTTAACGGTTAGGACTTATAAAAAAAAGACATTAACAAAAAAAAAAAGCATTGTATGTTGTTTGGCAGAAATATTTGTGTTGGTATGCATCTTCCTGGTCTTTTTCTGACATGCTTTCTTGTATGTTGTGTTTGTCATTCTTCACTGCAGTCTGAGATGCTGCTGCAGCACCAGTCCAACCCGTGCATTGTGGATAATGCAGGGAAAACCCCTCTGGATTTGGCGTGTGAATTCGGCAGGGTCGGGGTGAGGAGCTGTACTTCATTCTGCCTGGAGAACATCGCTGGAAAAATGAAACCCATTTCCTAACTGGTGATCTCTTTGCCGATGTGTGTGTAGGTGGTCCAGTTGTTGCTGTCTAGTAACATGTGTGCTGCTCTGTTGGAACCCAAAAAGGGAGACACTGCGGACCCCAACGGGACGTCTCCGCTCCACCTGGCTGCCAAAAACGGACATATAGACATCATCAGGTACGCATGTGCCTCCACATTCAATTCAAGATTTGAATGTGGAAAAATCTGGGATGTGTTTTCATCTATCCTGTGTCTAAGTGACTGAAATTTTTTCAAACACGTGGATGTGTTCGCAGATCCTCCCTGTGCTCCATCTTGTCTTCATAAAGTTACTGTAAGATCATTCCACCATGGTCTGAGCTAACGCTTTTAAGTTTAACTTTTTTAAGTTTACGCTTTTGTGGAACTCGATGGTGTCAGTGTTTAGCACAAATCTTCTTTTTGAAGGAAGCGGAATGGGTCTGCAGCTGCAAATAAACTCCCGTCACAAATGTCCTTCTCAGTTGCAGTGGAAAATGACATGAGAGAAAACTGGGATGTAGGAAGAAACACGAGAGGCAGAAAGGAGAAGCAGAGGGCGGCAGATTAAAGCCTGTCACAGCCAGTGGAGCAGAACCTTCCTCTCTAGAAGTGACACTGGTAAACGATGCTCAGTATCCGTGGCTAACTACCTGTGGAACAGACACGCTTATAAAACGAAACACTTAAAAAAATAACAGAACGTCAAAGGAAATCTTTGTTCCTCAGCTTTCTTGCATTGCTCTGGATGAACTTTTCTTCAGCCCATTTATTTTGTTATTATAACTTAATAAATATTGCCATCTAACCTTATGAACCTACTGCATCACATACAGTGCCTTGCAAGACTTTTGGGGTTTTTTTTCCAATGCAGCCACAAACATCAAAGTATTTAATTGGTATATTTAGTGATTAATCAAATCAGAATAGTGCCGAAGTGAAAGCAAAAAGAGTCATAGTTTTAAAAATGTTTTTACCAAAAACAGTCTCAAAAGTGTCATGTGTGAAAAAGATTTTATCTTTGTAAATTCAAAAATATCCATAATTTTCTTCTTGAAAATCTTGAGCTTAATTTCAAAATGTCGTGTTTTTTCCTGGAAAATTGGCTTGCACTTTATTTAAAGGGGTGTGCCTGACTGGTATGACGCTGTCATGAACATGAGTGAATTTTCACGAATGTTTATGGCTGTTGTCATGAAGTGTCATTGAGTAAATTAGGACACTTTTAATGCAAAGTTTAGACTTTTATTGGACTTTTGATGCGAGTTTTAATGCAACTTTGCATTTAAAGTGTCATTATTACCGAATAATGAAAAATCTATAATTTATGTCATTTCTGGGGGGGGTTTTTTATAGCAAATTTCTGACTTTTACAACTCAGAAATGTCCATGTTTTTTTTTTCTTGAGCACTTTTAATCTCAAAATTGTCATTTTTTTTTAGTAAATTTTTAAAATGAA
Organism: Gambusia affinis; assembly: GCF_019740435.1. NCBI lineage: Eukaryota > Metazoa > Chordata > Actinopteri > Cyprinodontiformes > Poeciliidae > Gambusia > Gambusia affinis. The sequence continues at coordinate 3,123,321 of NC_057886.1, forward strand.
TTTGAACATTTCAACTTTTTCTTGCAAATGTCTTTTTCTAAAAAGTTTCTGAGATTTTTGGTGGACACATGCGATGGGTCATTTTATATTGAACTTTGATCCAAACAAATATGTTTGATACATTTTTTTTTATTGTTTATATCAAAATGATCTGATGGTAACTATGGAGGAGCTGTAGAGATCCACAACTCAGATGAGACAATCGGTTGACATGACAACAATTAATCATGGACTTTGGAGATCTGTTCTTTGTTACAGGAATGCCATGTGAAGTTCTGTTTGTAGTTTACTAATCTAGATTACACTGCAAACATGTGGGAGACGGTTCTCTTTTAACCTTTAAAACAATGTAGTAAACTAATACAGCACAACCCTTAAACGCACCATTCCCATTGTGAAAACATGGGGGGAAAGACACAAGTTTCTTTGCAAAAATGTGTTACTTCAAGAAAACTAAAGCAGAAATTACAGTTTCCTCTGTCTGTCTTCAATACCACTTGAACAGGTTGATGGAGCAGGTGCTTTTCGGGCTTCAGTGTTTTTTGTTGTTGTTTTTTTTTTTTTTACTTGAAATGTGTCAGAGAGAAAATATCAGACAAAGCCAGACTGGCAGATTCCTTTTGCATTCTGTTTGTGTGCCAGCTGTGTCCAGACTGAGCTGTCACACTGCGTCTAATGAACGGCGATAAAAGTTGCATTGATCTCCTTCTCTGATTCGCAGCCAGAATGCAAATAAGCAAAGAGAGCAAACTTGGTTGGATGCACATTTTATTCTGTGGCAACTCCTGGAGCCAAGCAGCGGAGCGAGTCTAACTGATGAGCTGCAGGGTGTTAAATACTGCTGAACACATTTATTGGCAGCCCTGGGAAAAAAATGCCTTAATGGGGCACTGTTATGTAAAATCATCTTTTTTGAGCCTTACATCATGTTAGAATGTTATTCTCTCATCTAAAACATACATTTGATTCTTTCATGCATGTTTGACAAATCCCTTAATCTCCTTGGCAACCATTCAGCTGTGCAAAACGCCTAGGTGGACCTAGCTCCGCCTTTGAGAACGAAGCTCCTCCCTGGAGCTACAGTTTCCAAGCTCCTTCCCTGCTACTCCCTACTTCACAACAAGCCCACCTGCTGCTGGAAAATTCAGCCTCAGTTTCATCTTGTTACCAAACATTGTGCCACTGGAGATTTCGTAAAAAAATTTTTTTTGCAAATTAATTGTTTTACATTTTTCTTCCAACAAATTCACATAAATGTTTCAGAGTGTAATAAAAGAGTTGTTAATTTCATGCTCTGTTGAAGTTTTGATCAGGAGAACCATCACACACCCTTTTCTGTGACAATAAACCACACAGTTTCTTTCTCTCAGTCATCAGGCTGAATGGCGTCTGTTCATTTCTGGACATATTTTCCATTCATTTAAACCCCCTCCAACTTTCTTTCCCTTATTTTCTCTTTTTCCTTCTCTCTCATTTTCT